>NW_024737068.1:12515680-12526868 GCF_018991925.1 Homarus americanus
AATGGTGGAGATGCTTGTGAGTGGTGGAGGAGATTGAGGGGGATGAGTGGTAGTGGTGTTGGTAAGTGAAGAAGACAATACATGTTAGGATTTGACAAAGTGGTTCGCAATGTTCCGTAACACCCCTATAGAATCCTTGTAAACTCCTCCACAGAAAGCCCAGTAACACCCCCATAGAGACGAACCCACGCACTCCCGTTACAGTTGAGGAGCCCCTGACCCACAGCACCAGGTCGCCCTGAGAGTGTGGTGAGGCACGTGGGGGAGAGACTCGGGAGGAACGACGTTTACAGCACATTACATCCTGCATTTCAAGTATACAATTCACTTATGTAAATGTTTGTATCTTTTTTTTATTTTATCTTGAAAATTTGTTACGCCTTGGTGGGTGACTTTTCTTCCTTGACAAAACTAATTTTTTTTTCTTTCCTCTGCTTCCTAAAGGGTTAAACAGTTTTGCCAAACCAATTTTTTTTAAAGTCTTGAATACGATTCTAAAGCGACGTTGGAGATGGGGGAGGACTTGGTACACGGTCGTCCTCGATTAAGTTAGTCACGCCAATTTTTCGAGTCAAAGATCAAGGTCTTACTCAGGATCAGGCAGAGATGAATAAGGATCCTGGTGAGTGGCGTGTAATGCTTCGTCTAATGTCATACTGTACAGCAACGTTAACCAGCCGCGGGTGTTGGGCAAGACGGCTTTGACAGGTGAGTTTAAGGGGCGTCCAACATGCGAAGTGGTCATAAAAGTCTTACTGTCTATCCTTGAGTACAAGAGATTAAACCACAGATTAAGATGAATAAAGTGATTTAACCTCTCGAGTATGACATAACCCCTGAAGTATAATGCTAACAACACCTTTGAGTAGGATAGAATAAGGAATCATCGTATTCAAGAGGGTCATAAAGTCATATACCGAACACCTCCCCAGCCATCACCCAATGTTGGTTTATCATTTCCGTCATCTATCATTATGGTTAGGTCGGGGTCCAGTGACGAACAAAACTCCCTTTACAATCCTGCTCGAAACTGTATCAAACATAACCGAGGCACTAAGCCGCTAATTATGAGTACAGTACACAAGCAGCTCGGGGACTCGTTCACAACGGTTGGAGTCTCAGGCGTATAAAGGGACTTTTGATCGCGACTGTACAATGGCTTCCGTAAAGACAATCGCTGCAGTGCTCCATTAATTAATCAAAGGGTTGGATGGCGCGACACCAGCCACTCGTCCCCCGAGGCTTGTGTCGCTTGCAGACAAAATTAATGAATATATTTTTCCCAGTCACGCCACCAGGCAAGGACCTCACTGCAATCATGACACCACCGAGAGCTGTAAGCAATCCCGTTATTGTTGCTCCACTGACTATGACCTTAACATTATACTAAGTGACTGTCATTACGATATAGGAACGCTATCGTCCCGTTGATTAAGATTTCGGTAAATTAAGTAACCTCAACTCATTAATACTGCGATATCTTGGCGTTATTCTCTACCATACGTTATGGTTATGTTACGATGTCGAGACGTCATGACTATAAGGTTGATATATCACCAACTAGAAAGATATTTTTATCTGTAGCTGCAAGTGGCTAATGTTCTGTTATCGTAACGTTATCCTCTGCCGCAATGCTTATAGCATGAGCCGTCTTGCCTGAGTATAGATACAATTTACAGAATATTTTACGAATTCGCAATTCTAGTAATAAAATATCAGGAATTGACCTTGAATAACAATATAAGAATATTTCATTATTATGACGAGTGGATATGTAGTCGTTAGGTCACAAATATAGTGTTTTATATATCTTGTGGGTCGATTTACTATTGTACGTCAGCAGACACACCATTATCGGGCGGTAGTAAAATTTTATCACGTCTGGCGATAATGAGGAACACAAGCTGAGTCAAGGACGTCCTGAGTCAAAGGGCAGGAGTCTCAAAAGACACCAACCTGAACTGACATGATCTGATCTTATTTATCTAATCTGGCTTAGATCCAAAGACCGACAAATGTGCGTGTACCCAGGGTCGGTAATGTAGCCCAAGTAGGGCACGCAACCGCCTGCACTAACAAACGGAGGTGTATAGTGAGCTGGCCACCCACCAGTACCAACCCAGGGTACACGCACATCTGTCGATCTTTGCTGCACCGAGAAGAGGTGGGGCGGGCAAGCTTCTTGTGAAACACCAACACCACTTTTACACCTCCGTGTGTCAATGTAGGGGCTACACTGTAGCCGGTTGCGCGCCACTCTAAGGCTATACATTACCGACCTGGGTACACGCACATAAATCTGGCTGCCTTACCTTACCTTCCCGTACCTAGCCTAACCCAACCTGACCAAACCCTCATCAATCTTGACTTAAACGAATATACTTTGACCGAATATAACCTGACCAAAGAGGTCTGAGGATCATTTAGATTAGGTCTTACTCTTTAGTTGTAAGGATTATGTCCCATTTGATTAGTCATCTACCCAATCAATGATTTTTTCATTCGTGAACAAATCGTCTTGAAACGCCCATAACAAATATCAGTCTCTATTGTGACTGATGGAATTAAAGAAACGCCTTAAGCTATTTTAGAACAAAACAAGACACTAGACTTGGAGAATCGTCCCCCCACCCGTTTCCTCCCACCCACAGTTTCCTCCCCACATTCAATCCCATAATGCAAAGTTCTGTTTACATGTGACGTCACTGGGGATTAAATCCGGGTCCTGCACGAGATCATTCTTCAGACTCCAGCTCTTGGAAACTCTCCACACACAATTTAGCAAATTGGATCGAATGCAAAGGTTGCCGCATTGACCTCGCCCGGCCAGCCGTGGCACACACAACCAACCCGGCCGGCCGGAATATGTCGACCGGCCAGGATGCATAGCAACAGAATCCAATACTGCAGGCACAGAATCTATTACCGGGGGGAGGGGGGAGGTGTCCACCCCTTTAGGGACGAATTTGACTAAAAACAGTAGAATAGACGTCTATCGCTGCGACGATCTGTCACCAGTGGAGGAGGTTGTTGTATACAGTACAGTACAGTCAGGAGTTGTATGTTGATATAATCTATTACCAGTCATGAGAATTGATATAATCCCGGTGGTGTATTGATATAATCCATCACCAGTCATGAGATCTGTTCTCATATAACCTGGTCATTGTATTTATTACCACGGTCATGAAAACCATTTACCGCTCACATGATCAAGTAGTCTGAGGACACAGCTACGTTACCATTGTTATAGTTATTCCCCCTCCCCCCCCCTGGACCTGTGGCCGGGGTGTGTAGCGATCACTGAGCTTGTGTGTAAAAACATGCCTCTCTCTTTCAAAATATAAAAACGAGACACACACACCTGGGGTGTAATGGTCATCATGATCTCCTCCCGGGCAAGTTTCTTTGTCATCCGCCTCTGGGAACCTGGATGTTAATCGATTTGTGGACTGTTCCGGGGTAGTGGTTAGCCAGTGCAGTTGGCGAGTTATCCGGTCTTCTTGGATTATTTCTTAACAGAGGGTCATACAACTTAAGGTGTGCTTGAGGTGTTGGCGACAGTTCATACAACGTAAACAAATTAACACTAAGTGGCCTGAGTGCAACCATTAAAGTGTGTGTGTGTGTGTGTATGTGTGTGTGTGTGTAAACACATGTCCGTCTTGTGAAAATAACTTGTCCTGGGTTCTGTTCAAGACCGATGATGGTTCCACTCCAGTGGGTTCGTCCACCGCAAGGTTTGTGGAATCAACCCGTCCGCTAGTTTTCACCGGAATTTCACACCACCAGGTACAAATGGTGTATGTGGATGGGTGAAGTGCCTGTGTCAAGATACTTCTGCTCCAGTGAGTTTGTACATCCGTCTGTCCAATCTATATAGGGCGGGGTGGAAAGGTACGGGAGGGAAGGGAGGGGAAGTTGGGGATGGGGGTGAGAGATGAAGGAATTGTGTTCTTTTCCTAATAGTTACTATCAAGGAGGCAAGGGTGTGTGGTATTAATATTAATATATATATATATATATATATATATATATATATATATATATATATATATATATATATATATATATATATATATATATATATATATATATATATATATATACTGTACTTTTAATCTTCAGAGACAGTCGTTTATGTGTTCGATGTGTTCCGTCCCGCTGAGAGAAGACAAAATTGCCCCTTCATTTTCTCCTAGGTGGTGGCGCTCCAGACAAACAGCTGACATTTAAGGGGCGGAGTTTAAAAGGTAAATATAACGTGGATTTGAAACATTTTCAAGGTGCGAGACGTAGTGGACACCTCGCCTTACCTTCACCATTTCGACAAAAATTTCCCAAGAAAACCAGGACTTTTGACTTTTCTTCATAATCGTCGTGTTGTAATATTAAACACGACAGGAATTTTATTGAATTCCGAATTACGGTTTTTATTATGGAATCAGATGGCAATTGTTAGTGCTCTTATTACAAAATGACTCTCTGTTTCTATGGACGTACCTGTACACATAATTACTTGAGACAACACCTGGAAACCAGATTGTTTACAGTTTTTTCCTTAATTAGGTACGGGATGGTGGTGTTTAATTACGTTTGGAGTCCCAGTGCAATTTTTACTCCATTTTCATATCGGGTATTATTTTATTTGTTTCCTTGGGGGAAGAAGTTTAACACGCGAACCCCTGAGTCTGGGCGTTGCTCGACAAGGTGACTGAGAAAAACGCCGTGTTGAATTGATTAGAACAGGAGCAGTGTAGACAGATCGTACACTCCAATGTACAGTCAGGGTCAAAAGTTCGCTCCCGCCCCAAATGAAGCAGCATCGACCCAAATGAGATAAAACAGTCAGGGTAACTCAGTTCGGAAGACTCATTCCTGTGACTCCGTTTCACCACGAGGAACGAACTTTTGTCCCCGACTGTACATGATCATGTTCTTGTCAACATTTAGGGATTGGGATATTTCATGGTAACACACACACACATAATAAATAAATAAATAAATAAATTTTATAGTTAAAAGAAGCTATTTCTGATGAAACTATGTTAACAGACACATATATGTTAACGACCGACCTAAAGAATAAGCCTGACTTCTGCAGAGGCTGAAAAAAAAATAAAGATTAGGCACATTAAATTTTAGTTCTGAGAGAAAAAGTATTTTTGGCCGAAAATCCTGTAAGGGGTAAGCCTTACAATTTTTGGCATTTCGTCCAAAAAATAGATTTTATTCAAAATGTCAGTATAGGTACTCCCGATGTAAGGGCGGAAACGATCTTCCTGCTGGTTACCGCTGCTAACTCGCTCGTTTGCTGGTGCAGATGACACTTGGGGCGGTTGGACAGAGGTGAGAACGGCAGCGACTATCTGGGTCACCAGCAGATTCAACCCAGCCGCCATACAGTCACTATCTAACTACCCCGCTGTCCGTCAAATTCTGGCTGTGATCTCATCATAGGTCCTGGACTCGTGGACTGTGTTCCCAGACCTTCACCTATCGACTGTCAATTCTCTGGTCATCTACCACTACCGCATACCACGACTGCCAGTTCATCTCATTCCGTCTGTGCCCCGGTGTTCTTCTGCCATTTCAAGACGTCGCTCGAGTGTGGAGTTGAACGGACGCTTCCCTACCCTGAGTGTGCATCACCTTGTTCCAGATCCTTCCCCCAGGGCCACTGCAGTCGGAAATATTTGTTCAATGTTTGATTCTATCAGTTGTTGACTCCCATTAATTGTTTGATTCTATTAATTGCTGACTCCCATTAATTGTTTACTCCTTATTAATTGTTTGTTTCCATTAATTGTTTGACTCCATTAACTGTTGACTGCCTTAATTGTTATTTGATGTTTGTTGAGTGGTGTCAGAGTTTTGTGTTATATTTTTAAAGTAAAGAGATGTCAATCTCAAACGGTTGTTTGTTATTCCTCAGAAAACCATGGTCCTTGACTTTCCTTTATTAAGATCCTGATTAGCCTGGTAAGGGATTTCTATCCCTAAGTCCCAGGACTTTACAAGTGGCGACCTTGCCAGGATAGTCTCTGACCTTTGGTTTCTGAGGTTTAACATTCGTTCCGGTGTTGTTGTAAGTCGCCGTGAGCGCGCCACCTTGCTGTCTGTGGCCCGGAAGCAAGTGTTGTTCAGTGGTTATCCCTTCCTTCTGTGTGCTAATTTTGTTGCTCTCCCTTGTACTTGGGGAAGTTAATTAGTGTTGGTTGGGGTGCACTGTGGATGCTGTCATAGCATATGTTGTTGTTTCACCTGGTGCGGTTTCGTTACCCTGAGGTGATTCAGCTGGGCTGGGTGCGGAACGAGGTTCCCTCCAGTCGGATCAAATCATTTACTGGTCTGATTGAGCCACTAGGTGAGTTACCTTTGGCTATTTGCGGGGTAAGTTGTTTGTTTTTTCCTTTGTTCTTGGCCTTTCGGATCATTATGTCTGCTTTTGAGGTGTGGAAAGGTCAAGCGGTGGCCCTGGGTCTGACAGGTAATGACATTGGTCAGTATGTGGTCACCCAACAGAATGCCGAGAGAGAGGAACGTCAGAGAGAGAGAGAGGCACGTCAGAAAGAGAGAGAGGAACGTCAGAAAGAGAGAGAGGAACGTCAGAAAGAGAGAGAGGAACGCCAGAGAGTTGGAGGAACGCCAGAGAAAGAAAGAGAGTTCGAATTAGCTAAGTTGCAGGCAGAAAAGGACCTAGAACTGGCTAGGATTAATGCTTCAAGTAGACCAGAATCCTCTGGCCATATACAAGACAATGTGGTAAAACCCAGCTTGCCTGTGTACCGTGAAGGAGAAGACATCGCCTCCTACCTTGTTAGGTTTGAACGGGTAGCTGAGCTACTTGGTGTAGACCCAGATAGCTGTAAGGTTGGGTAGCCTATTGAGTAGTAAGCCGGTAGAAATTTACACGTCCATGTCTGCCGACATCACCCGAGATTACTTCTTGTTGAAGCAAGCTCTCTTGCGAGGATTTAAAAAGACTTCTGATGGTTATCGTGCTGATTTCCGCAGAACGAAGATTAGAGCGGGAGAAACGTACCAGCAGTTTTCTATTCACCTGGGACGTTTGTTTCAACAATGGCTGGAGGCAT
The DNA here is from genome assembly GCF_018991925.1 of Homarus americanus. Classification (NCBI taxonomy): domain Eukaryota; kingdom Metazoa; phylum Arthropoda; class Malacostraca; order Decapoda; family Nephropidae; genus Homarus; species Homarus americanus. The sequence goes on from NW_024737068.1 coordinate 12,522,778, forward strand.
CAGAGGTTGAAGAAACCTTTGAGTCTCTCTCTAACTTCATAATATTAGATCAGTTTTTGTCTTCTCTACCTCCAGACTTGAGAATTTTGATCAAAGAACACCAGCCAGCGACGCTTGGAGAAGCTGTGCATCTTGCCGACAACTGGGCGTCTGCTCGCAACGCCTACCCCAAGTCTTCCCCTCCTGTAGTGAAGATTGCGAAGCCTCTGTCCTCCGAGGAACCACCCCCAGGAGTACACAGGAGTAGTTCACCAGCCGTGCGGTGTCACAGCTGCGGAGAAGAAGGGCACATTCGTTCTCGCTGTCCCAGGAATCCCCTCGCCTTCAAGACTGCTGACACTCATCAGCCCAGCAACAAGGTCGGCTTCTGCTTGGAAGACAGGAGCTGCCCCTGTTATTGTGTCAGTGGAACAATAAATGGGTCTAGGGCATCTACTTTCATCAGGGACACTGGATGCTCGTGCATTATTGTCTCTGAGGAAGCCCTGCTGGACGCTGACATCTCCAGCTGCCCGAAGGTTAGTGTCGCCGATTATTTAGGTCGTGTTGACCAGTTCCCTGTTGTTAGGTGCTACCTGCGTTGCCCTATTTCACTGGTTGGTCTAATGTGGTAAGAGCTCCCATTAAATTTGCTAGTGTCCTCATTGGTAATGTTCCCGGTGTTCGTGACCCTAACGACCCTGAACCGTTAAAACTCTCCTCACCACCAGCACCAGTCCTCACGCCACCAGCACCAGTCCCCACGCCACCTGCTGACGACGACGACTCGCCACCTGCCGAGGTCGCCTCGCCACCCTCTCACGCCGCCACGCCTGCCGCCAAGGTCCAAGCTGTAGGGACACGGACGGCGAAGGTGAAACGACCGCATCCCCTGATTCTGCCGAATTTGTTGCCACTGACTGTGACGCCCAAGGAGTTCGCCAAGCTTCAAGACTCGTGTGCCACTCTGAAGCGGGTAAGGGAGAAGGTGACTTCTGGGGAGGAGGATCAGGTGAGAGATGGGTCGGTTTATAAGTTTGTTTCTATTAATGGGGTGTTACACAGGTCTTGTGTTTCATCCAAGCGACCAGCTAAAGTAGGTCGGTGTTTACTTGTTGTCCCTGCTGTTTGTCGTAGTAACATTCTCTCTGTAGCTCACAAGAGCCCTCTTGTAAGTCACTGTTCTCGTAGGAAAACTTATAGGAAGGTTGCTGATCAGTTTTACTAGCCAGGAATGGGAGCGGATATTAGAGATTTTTGTAGGAGTTGTGATCAGTGCCCACGTATGTCCGCCAAGGGTAGAGTCCGTCCTGTTCCACTTGAACCCTTACCCGTCATTGCAGAACCATCTTCTCGGGTAGCCATAGATTTTGTTGGACGATTCTCACCCCCTTCCTCTAATAAGCCTAAATTACACCAAGCTAATTTGTTAAAGCAATATAATTGCAGGACCCACATTGCTCGTGTCCTTGACGACGTCACCAAGCTGGAGTTGGTCGAGGCACTACCCTGCAAGAGTTCCTGTGAAGTTCGGACGCCAGAGTCTGTTGATCTCGGTTGCCAGTTGCTGCCAACACCTGACGAGATAGAAGAATCCTCTACGACTGGAAATAGGCCCAAATTTAAACTTGGACTGAAGTGGACCCCACATGCAGTTCCTTGATACGGCCTTACTTTTTGGACATCAAGTTACCACCTATTCTTTTCTATGACCCTTCTTTATTGTGCAATGTGTATTTAAGGATTTGTTGTAAGATGATTATGCTTTGTGTACTAATCTTAAATTTTAATCTACCTTACAGTAGATTTTTGTTGGGGGAGCTGTGTAAGGGCGGAAACGATCTTCCTGCTGGTTACCGCTGCTAACTCGCTCGTTTGCTGGTGCAGACGACACCTGGGGCGGTTGGACAGAGGTGAGAACGGCAGCGACTATCTGGGTCACCAGCAGATTCAACCCAGCCGCCATACAGTCACTATCTAGCTACCCCGCTGTCTGTCAAATTCTGGCTGTGATCTCATCATAGGTCCTGGACTCATGGGCTGTGTTCCCAGACCTTCACCTATAGACTGTCAATTCTCTGGTCATCTACCACGACTACCAGTTCATCTCATTCCGTCTGTGCCCCGGTGTTCTGCCATTTCAAGAGTCGCTCGAGTGTGGAGTTGAACGGACGCTTCCCTACCCTGAGTGTGCATCACCATGTTCCAAATCCTTCCCCCAGGGCCACTGCCATAGGAAATATTTGTTCATTGTTTGATTCTATCAGTTGTTGACTCCCATTAATTGTTTGATTCCATTAATTGCTGACTCCCATTAATTGTTTGCTCCCTTTAATGGTTTGCTACCATTAATTGTTTGACTCCATTAACTGTTGACTGCCTTAATTGTTATTTGATGTTTGTTGAGTGGTGTCAGAGTTTTGTGTTATATTTTTAAAGTAAAGAGATGTCAATCTCAAACGGTTGTTTGTTATTCCTCAGAAAACCATGGTCCTTGACTTTCCTTTATTAAGATCCTGATTAGCCTGGTAAGGGATTCCTATACCCAAAGTCCCAGGACTTTACACCCGAACATGCTGCTTCGGGAGAGTAGATTAACGACTTTTGGGGGAAGTAGATTATCGACTTTTTGGGAAATATTACCAAATTTTGCGAAGTAGATTATCATAGAAAACGGGAAATTTGTATCATAGAAAATGGGAAATATCTACTTTCTGGGAAAGTTGGTTATCTATTTATCATAGAAAACGGGAAATTTGTATCATAGAAAATGGGAAATATCTACTTTCCGGGAAAGTTGGTTATCTACTTTCCCAAAAAGTAGATTATCTACTTTTCGGGAAAGTAGATTATCGACTTTTAGGGGAAGCAGATTATCGACTTTTTGGGAAATATTACCTAATTTTGCGAAGTAGATTATAGAAAACGGGAAATTTGTATCATAGAAAATGGGAAATATCTACTTTCTGGGAAAGTTGGTTATCTACTTATCATAGAAAACGGGAAATTTGTATCATAGAAAATGGGAAATATCTACTTTCCGGGAAAGTTGGTTATCTACTTTCCCAAAAAGTAGATTATCTACTTTTCGGGAAAGTAGATTATCGACTTTTAGGGGAAGCAGATTATCGACTTTTTGCGAAATATTACCTAATTTTGCGAAGTAGATTATCATAGAAAACGGGAAATTTGTATCATAGAAAATGGGAAATATCTACTTTCTGGGAAAGTTGGTTATCTACTTATCATAGAAAACGGGAAATTTGTATCATAGAAAATGGGAAATATCTACTTTCCGGGAAAGTTGGTTATCTACTTTTCCGAAAAGTAGATTATCTACTTTCCCGAAAAGTAGATTATCGACTTTTCGTGGAAGCAGATTATCGACTTTTGGGAAATATTAACATATTTTCCAAAGTAGATTATCATAGAAAACGGGAAATTTGTATCATAGAAAATGGGAAATATCTACTTTCCGGGAAAGTTATCTACTTATCATAGAAAACGGGGAAATTTGTATCATAGAAAATGGGAAATATCTACTCTCTCCGGGAAAGTTGGTTATTCACTTTCCCAAAAAGTAGATTATCTACTTTTTGGGAAAGTAGATTATCGACTTTTCGGAGAAGTAGATTATCGACTTTTTGGGGAAATATTACATAATTTTCTGAACTAGATTATCATAGAAAACGGGAAATTTGTATCACAGAAAATGGGAAATATCTACTTTCTGGGAAAGTTGGTTATCTGCTTATCATAGAAAACGGGAAATCTGTATCATAGAAAATGGGAAATATCTACTTTCCGGGAAAGTTGGTTATCTACTTTCCTGAAAAGTAGATTATCTACTTTTCGGGAAAGTAGATTATCGACTTTTTGGGGAAATATATTATCGACTTTTGGGGAAATATTATCTAATTTTGCGTAGTAGATTATCATAGAAAACGGGAAATTTGTATCACCGAAAATGGGAAATATCTACTTTTTGGGAAAGTTGGTTATCTACTTATCATAGAAAACAGGAAATTTGTATCATAGAAAATGGGAAATATCTACTTTCCGGGAAAGTTGGTTATCTACTTTCCTGAAAAGTAGATTATCTACTTTTCGGG
>NW_024737068.1:12526968-12689468 GCF_018991925.1 Homarus americanus
TTAATACTCTGTTAACATATTGACACACTGTCAACGTTTGTACACACATTGACGCACTATTAATGTCTTCTGTAAACACAAGGACACACTGTCAACGTCCCCTGTACACAAATACACACACTATTAATGCCCAGTATACACACATACACACGAACACATCAATATATATATCACCTCACTTCTTACATTATTCATCATTCACTGGTTATTCACCTCTCTCTTGTATTCATTCGTCACTCATCCTCTTGTATTCACTACTCGTTACTTATTTAGCTTTACTGTACTCACTTCCCTCTCACATCAAAACAAGCCTTTTACTCTTAACAACTTGCATCTATCCAACACATATACGATACTTAAAAGCGGAAGAGCGAACTGGGGAATTTTATGGCAAATCTATATTTCAAACGGTGATGGCTGAAACATTTGCTACTATTATTGAGAGCTTAAAATGTGTTCAATACGGCTCCGATTACAATTAAATTCCCTTTTTATGGCTGGTATCTTTGAAGGGGAGGGGAGGAGGGGAGGGGAGGGGTGAGGAAGTGAATATTGCTGAAAATCCCTTCCCCATTATTTTACGACCGGATCCTTCTATCAGCTATAAAATTCGATTCGAAATCCATTTATGCGATTGGATTCTTTGATGAGTTTTTAACAAAGGCTTTGATATATGTTAAATGATTATCTCCCCCTCCCTCTCCCTTTCCCTCAATGGGATTTTCTATTGAGCTTGTTAAGGATTATATTTCATATCGAAAGAAGCAAAGGTGGCTCTGAAAATATTAATGGGTTGCCATTTTTTTTTCTTAGAATATGGTTTAAAACTTTCAGGTCATTTAAAACAATATAGATAACTTTGGGGCATTTTTTTTACATCATGGGGGGATTTTGTGCCACTCTTTTTTTTACAGTATAGGGAAGAAAAGTTGGAGCCTCTATTTTTTTACATCATCGGAAAAAAGTTTACCATTTCTTACAATTAAAAAAATCTTTGAACTAACTTTTACAGCAAATAAAACAAAGCCTTCAGGGTCATTTTTCATGCTTGTAAATGCACTGGGCACCTTTTATTTCCTGTTTGATTTATATGTTATAGCCTAGATGTCTCCTGCAGCTCTGACTTACTCGTGTGTGGTGAGTTGCGGCTACACGTTAAATATAAAGAATAGAAAAGAAAAGAAAGAAAAGAGAAGAAAGGAAAGAAAAGAAAGAGAGTCACTAATTCACATACCAGTAAAAAGTAACTCCGGTTAAATAATGACACTACTTAATATTTACCCCAAGCCTCCCCTTCCCTCACTTTGTATATATACCATACCTTTCCCTTCTACATACATCCCCTTACTCACCTCTTCCCTTCACCCCCGTTACTCTAAATTCATCCCCACCTACCCATCCCTACACCCCGCCTCCTATCCCTCGAACCATAAGCCCCCACACTATAAAAACACCTGTTCATTACCACCACAAACAGCCAAGATACTGCAATATACACTACATAAAATTTCCCCCGAACTAAAACACAGGACGTAACGATACAGTAAATCTTAAGGTATCGCCCGCCGCATACATAAAGCAGCTCCCACCACCCCCACCCCCCTCCCATTTGTAAAACAAGTACTTCGTTATACTTAAAATAAATTGAAATACACTTTATTATACCTACTTAAAGATGTGTATAAGTACAAACTCTTTATTATACTTAAAAAAATTACTACAAACCCTTAATCATACTTAGATAGTAATACAAACACTTTTATATTACTTTAAACTGATAGCAGATGGTAGTGGTGGCAGGTAATAATGGTGACAGGTGTTAGTGATAGGTTGGTAGTTGTAGAGAGTGTTATTTGTGGTTGATGTTGGTAGGAACAGGTGTTCGTGGTGGCAGGTGTTAGTGGTGGGTTGGTAGTGTTGTTTGAGGTGGCAGATGATAGTGGTGGCAGTGTAGTGGTGGCAGGATTACTGGTGGCAGGTAATAGTGGGTGTTAGTAAGTAGTTGGTCACAGGTAGGTGTTACTTGGCATGGGTACATGGTGCTATTGTAGAAGGTATTAGTGTGGCAGGTATTAGGTAGGTGTTAGTAGAAGGAGGGCAGTAGGGGTTTAGTGGTGGCAGGGGTTTAGGGTGCAGGGGTTTAGTGGTGGTGAAGAGTAGTAGGGGTTGGTGGTGGCAGGTGTTAGGTGGGTATTAGTGGTGGCAGGGTTAGGGGTTGCAGGGTTAGGTGGTGGCAGGTTAGGGTGAGTAGGGTTAGGGGTGGGTAGGGGTCAGGGCAGGGTTTAGGGGTGCAGGTGTTAGGGTGTGTTAGTGGTAAGGTAATTTAGTGGTGAGAGGTTTAAGTGAGAGATGTAGTGGCAGGTGTTAGTGGTGGTAGGTGTTAGTGGTGGCAGGTGTTAGTGGTGGCGGTGTTAGTGGTGGCGGTGTTAGTGGTGGCGGTGTTAGTGGTGGCGGTGTTAGTGGTGGCAGTATTAGTGGTGGCAGGGGTTTAGGGGTGACAGGTGTTAGTGGTGGTTGATGATAGCGGTGGTTGATGTTAATGGTGACTGGTGAAAGTGATGGTTGGGGCTAGCGGAGGCAGGTGTTAGCGGTAGATGTTGTGGTTGGCGTTAGTGATGGTGGTTGTGAAAGGCACTGTGACCGTAGTGTTCGTGGAGTCATCGCCAGATTAAACCTCCACAGAACAACCATCCTCACGGCCCAAGACTTAACACCATCAGTAAGACCTTCAACCTCTTACCATCTATTAGTTCCTTTCTCTCACCGTCACTGCCTGGGGCCTCATCACACACCAATGAAAAAAAAAATCTACAATACAATAAAAACTCGCCCCTTTTCCTTCACACACCAATAATAATAATAATAAGACAAAAAAAGATGCTGTCTACAACACCATGTAAAGTCACCCCTTCCCTCCACACCCCCATTAAAAAAGTACCGCCCACAACACAATATTAGTCCCTAAGAGACTGCACCATTCACGGCTATGTCTGTTGGTGTCAAGGAGCCCTGCCAGGAATGCGGAGCAGAGACGTTCGAAGACTTTCAAAACGGTGGAGTTTATTTCCGTTCATTCCTTTAGCTGTTAACAGGAATTCTCACTCACCCTCTTACTCGTTCACTCACTCACTTTTGAGGTTGTTTCACCAATAGTTGGTCTATTGTAGCAAGAACCTGGCCTCTCCAAGGTCCCCTGTTACCCACCTCCACCATCCACCTCTCACTTCATCTAGCACACCATTCACCTCTGTAGGCATACACATTCCAGCACATCACTGAACATGTCAACAAACCACCGTTTTCTGGATGTAACGAGTACCTTGCCTCACCCCCACCCCCCTGGGCTCCATTTTCAAAATCTCACGTCAATCTAACTTCTTCCACTCATGCAATTATGTGCTGCCCATCGTAGTATTTGTGCTCTAATTAACAGCATTCACTACCACAGATGATGACCAGATATACTTGCGATCACACGTCATCAAGGTCACATGTGCACTATCCCGGTAATCACTCCATGACTGCAGCCAGCCTTGCTTATTGTCGTACCTGAGGACGTGAGTGTACCCCATGACCCAGGTACACGTCATGAGTGTATTCTAAGACCCACGTACACGTTAAGAGCGTATCCCATGATCTAGGTACACATCATGAGTGTACCCCATGACTCGGGTACACATTTATAAGTACCCCATGACTAAGGTACTGTTTATATTATGAGTGTACCCCATGACTTAGGTACACTCCTCATCAAAGACGAGCCTCTATCCCATCTTTCTCGAAAAATGTTATTATTTACGCTAAGCAGATTTTCCAAGAGCTCCGGTATTGGCTCTGTCAGCGGCCTCGGAGGCGGAACTTATCATCTGTCGACAGCACGTTGTGGAGGAACTTTCTGCCTCTGACGGACAGGACAAAGCAGACGAGGAGGCCAAGGAAGGAAAAGAGAAGGCCAAAGAGGAGGGAAAGAGGAGGAGGAGAAGGCCAAAGAGGCAGGGAGAGAAACAGGAGGTCAAGAATGGGAGGAAGAAAAGAAGAGAAGGACATAGAGGCGGAAAGGGAAAGAGTGGAAAGTCAGAGAGACGAGAAAGGAAAGGGGAGGAATCTAAGGAGGTGGGGAGGGTAGGAGGAGTAGGAACCGGGTAAGGAAAGGGGAATAGTAGACAGGAAAAGAGAAGAAAACGGAGGAAGAGGAAGCCAACAATAACGAAGAGAAGGAGGAGGAAAGAGAGAAGGAAAAACAAACAATAGGACGACACCGAGAAGGAAAATGTGGGTCGAGGATAAATAAAGGGATGAAAATATGGAGGAGTAACAGCAGCAACAGGAATAAATAACAGTATCAGTAGGACACGTAGCAGCACTGGCTGGAGTCGCAACAGCAAACAACAGCAGGAGGAAGAGCAGCAATAGCAAACAACGATAGAAGCAGGACTCACGGCAGCAAACAAGAGGACTTGCAGCAGTAAACAGCAATAGAAGCAACTGTCGCAGCAGTAAATAACAGCAGCAGCAACACACAGCATAAGGATAAGGAGAGAGGGAGAAACCTCTGGTCCCGGCGGAGGTTCACTTGCTGCTATACGGAAGAGGAAAACTTAGCGATGGTGAGGCGAGCATCTCACTTTAAGACGCTGGCTGTCTCTTCTACCCCCCCCCCCTCCCAATCCTCTTCCTACTCATGCTTTAATCCTTTATCGTGCAGTAGTCGACTCATTCTAAACCAATATACGACTCGTTCATTACACAACACAAGTATGTTCCATTTTTATAAGCAATTATCATAAACATATATATTGTACCTCCTCCTTCTCAAGCTTTAAGGCCTTCACCAAGCAGTTACTCGGTTTGTCCCAATGCAATTTACACCAAGAACCCCTCATCACACAACACAACAATACTCATTTTTCTTGCAGTTTTTATATACATATACCATGCGAGGTGACGTGGATCCCACCTACCCAACCAACTATTAACGCCAATATACGACACCCAGCTTAACTAGGACACAACATGGCCTCTCTTTATACAACTTTCACATACAAACATTGTACGAGTTAATGAAAACCGCTTCAACCGACTATTTACCAACAGACAAAAAAAAATACTTTGATATAAGTCAGTGTTTTAGATCAATGAATTTGTAAGTTTCCAGTTGATAATTTTGTTCAGCATTCTAATTTAGATTAATAGTATGTATTAAGCTCACACCTTTACACTACATATTCTGAACTTGAAAGTACCGCTATTACTTTGACATACTGCAAATGAAAAATTTGTCCGCTGGGTCTTGACTAGGTATTTAAGATACGTTATTTCATCATATCGTGATCTTTCTTCTAAATAGGTTTTGATATACCTGCACTGTACGCTTAAATCTGTACCTATACTTAACACTGCTGAATACAGTATCCGCCTCACACAAAAGTGAGGCAGGTTGAGTCGAGCCAGGAAATCTTCATATATAGTATCTATCCCTTTCCCTAGTTCATTCAACTCTCTTAAATCTAACCTACGGAATGATGACAGCTTACTACAGTTACCAATGAAATAATAAAAAAAAAACACGGACATTCATAATGGTAACTAATGTCAAGATTTATGATTAATTAAGACAAATGGTTTTTTGTTAGCAGAAGAAACGCAAACTCAGAAAGACAACTTTAAAGCTAACGTTTCGTCACGAATGAATTTATCAAATGAGTCGGTTTCCTTTGCTTCCATATAACCAAATTTCAAGTGTAAAAATAAAACAAGCATAATCAACATATCCCCGGATCGTGGCTCGAACCCAAGACCAGCAGTAATGCTAATCCCAAACGATAACCACTCCACCACCAGCCAACCACTAAGCCCTGGGTTCGACCCCAATTTCTGGATTATTTTAGTTCCTCCAACACAGACGTACCTCGCTTGGATTCACCTAAGGTCGGCCTGGCGGTCAGGCAGAGAAGAATCCAGTCTGGTTTGCACTATAAAAATGGTGTTCGCCACTAAAAATGGAAGCAAGCCAGGGGCGGACAAGAGGCTGCTGCCAGACAGGAAGAGCGAGCCCACTCATTCAGAGGTCCGCAAACAAGCAGAAAGCCAGGATGAGAGTCGACAGCAGGAGGAGAAAGAAACCGCAAGGAAGCCTAGCACACACATACATACACGACTGGGAGCAGACAGACATCAGGGATAATAAAAAGACAGACAGCTGGGAAGAAAAACACAGCTTGGAAAAAAGGGACAGAAGGGATATGAGCAGCGACAGACAGACAAGGAAACCAGGACAGAAAAACTAGAAGGAAACCAGACAGGCAGTAGGGGAAAACAACACAAACTGCAAACAAGATAACAGACAGACAAACATGGACGAAACCATACACAAAAACAGAGAGGAATAAAACAGACAGACTGACAAATACTTGTATGGATGAAACCACAAAAAGACAAGCAACAGTTAAGAAACCAAACAGACAGACAAACAGCAGAGAGGAAACCAAACAGACACAGACAGACAGGGGCGGAGGCAAAAGACATGCTGGCCAAGGGAAAGTTTTTAGAGAGGCAATTTAGAGGAAGCGCACAGCGATGAACCCGTAATGTCCTTCTTGTGAAGACTCGACGAGGATAAGACTTCAGTTCGAGCAGCCATTTGTGTACACATCCGCGTTGCCACTTTAAAGAAGCTAAACAAAGTCTCAGTTAATACTTTGTAAAAGCCGTAACCAGGTAAAATAAGGCTATATACTTATAAAAAAATAATACTTCGATAAAGCCGTGGCCAACAAAGTATTCTTATAAAAAACAATAATTTCTACTTCTAAAACGTATTAACCACCACTTACGAGCAGCTAAAATATATTCCATTAAAAGTAAACCACCTGCACTTCTTTAAAAGAAAAGCCATAGCTAATCAACATCCGTAGTTAAAATAAATCTACTTTTAAAAAAAATCAATTTCCCACTTATAAAAACCGTCTACTCCTAAAAATCAAATTTACTCTTTTAAAAATTGTAACCAACACGAACTAGCCAAAAAATCTACTTATTAAAATGCTTACCGACACTTTTAAAAACCTGTAACTAACACTTGTCAAAAGGTAACACCAATAATAGAAAAACTAAACTAAACCTAGTTATAAGAAGCCACATTTATTACTTCTAAAACCCGTATCCAACAATTGTGAAAAGCCATACACATTACAATACTTACAAAAAGCTATACGCATTATTAACAAAACGCTACACACTTTATTTACAGAAAGCTAATACTTTATGTACCAAAAGTTACACATTACTTAAAAATAACTACCCATTACTTAAAAAGATATCCAATTATCTACAAAAAACTGCACACAGCTAAGTACACATCACTAACCGGACAAAAATAACCACAACTGTCACTTAGGAAAGCTGTAGCCACTATTTACAGTTTCAGATACAACGACCACTATCTATTAAAAGTTAAAACCGGAACTTATATAACTACAATCACTACTTGCAAAAGCTACAACCACTACTGGAATTTTTTTTAACTACAGTAAAGGTACAGTCTTTACTAAAAATTACTGCAACCACAATCTAAATTACCTACTGCAAACATTATTTATAAAAAAATTACAAGTTAATTAATTTACAACAGCCACTACAACTATTATTTAAATTACTACAATCACTTGCAAAATCACTACAACCACTACTTAAATTACTACAGCCACTATTTACAAGAACCACCAAGCACTATTATCCGACCTCAACAAACAACCTACTAACTGCCGCCTAAAATCTGGCAGAGCTCAGTCGTAATATCTTTCTTCATCCCTCCAGGTGTAAGGGCGGGGAACACGCTGCCACTGAACCACCGAAGCCACCATTATAAGGGCGGGGATTCTCTTCCTCCCTTATATTCTTATTTCATACTTATTTCTGTGTCTTATTTCCTTCAGTTGTTCTGTCTAAATATTCTTTTCAAAGTTACTTCATCACCTCAGACCTTTGGTAGCATGGCGAGGGTTAGGGCACATGGGTACTGTAATTCTGGTATCAAGCCATTGGACAAAATAAAGGTGTATACTGGGAGAAAAGAATACCCCTAATATACTCGAAGAAATGGTTTATTAATATGAAATTAAATGTAAAAGATAGCATTAACATACAACTCCAAGGTTCAACTCCTAGGCTTTACTCAACGGCAATTCACTTAGATACTCTTGCTTCTACAACATTACTGGTGGTTTATTACATACAGCTACCAGGATCAACTCCTTGGCTTCTCAGCTGCAACTCCAATCAGATACTCTCGCTTCTTACAACATTACTGGTGGTACATTACATTAACACTGTTGGTAGTGCATATGCAGGATGCACTCACAACACAACACGTTATTACTGATACCAACAACTTACATGGGTTCACTACCCAACATGGGATAATTATATTCCGTTAATTATCCCCAAACATATACAACAAACACTGTAGACCATATAACTTCCAGGAGTGCAATGTTGAACACTAGGCTGTTGGATTGGGGAAAAAGTGAGAGAAAACAATTTTCTTTGTAAAAATTGAAGGTAAAAGAAAAGTATATCCTCGCCATTAGCCCCCACTTAAGTGTATACGACTTAAGACTTATAAGCCTCATTTAATAGATAAAGGTCAAACCCAAGACATTTTATTCCTTTAAAATTTCACCCAAAAGACTTAACCCGCAAGGCCACCCTCGACTTTGCTCCGGTGGAGAGAATCGGTGATGGTCTACAGTAGGGTGCTGGCTGTGTCTTACAATGTTATCCGCACAAGGTTGTTTCTTATGCATGATTAAACAAATGAATTTTGTACTTTTCTTATTGATTCATTGTTAGATTAAGTTAGGTTAGGACAAATTGGTCTGATTAACTTTAGTAAGTCACGTTAGGTTTAGTTAGTTACATTTAGTTAACCATGAATATTCTAATATTGACATCAGTATGTTGTACTGTTTGAGAACACACCTAAGTAAATAACTTTGTTCATTATGTAAAATTTATGTGGTATATCAATTCAAAGCAAAGATCATATATTGTACAGTTTGAGTCATTGTCATCACTGCTGCTTCAGTTGGATATGTATATCTTGGAGTGAAACTTTATTTCATTTAATCATTTGTTAAATGATAAGAGCTTTAGAAACTCCTTTAAAGAACAGATACTGATATTAATTTTCTAATTAGTTTAATTTGGCAAAATTTAAGAAGTAATCGCTACAGATACAATATCTTGGAAATACTTTTCATGAAAAATATAAGTCAACTAGGTAATCTTCAACAATTTTCGTTATTTCATCTTAGTTGTGCACAGTGTTCCAAAGAATATTTATAGACTGTGTAATTTAGTCATGAACTTGAGTATAATAGGTGTGACAGAAACCTTGGTAAATTAAACAAATGCCAACAGATATAACTTAAGTGAAGATGTACAGGAAGCATATATGACAAGAAAAGACTAAACCATAATGAATGATAATACGGAGTCATTATTCACAGAAATTAAACAGAGTATCAATAAGGTTGTTATAGTTGGTGTAATATAAAGACCCCAAAATTAAAGTATGTCTTCGTTCTTTACTTGAATAATTTCTTAACGAGTCCTTGACAAGAGAATGTGTTAGTTTATGGGGGACTTTAATATGAATTTGCTTAACATAACTGATAAACCAACATCAGAATTTACAAAAACTATGTTCTCATATTCATTTATGCCCATTATAAATAAACCTAGGAGAGTAAATCGCGTTCAGCTAGACAATTTCAATATATCGTGTAATAATGTCCAGGCTAGTTGTATATATACTGTACTATTATAATGCTTCATATTAAGTCAGTGTATATATAGGTATTATTATAATGCTTCATAGTATGTCAGTGTATATACTATTATAATGCTTGTACAGTATTATGTACAGTACAGTATATATACTGTAGATATTTCGCAAGGGATGAGATTACTGAATAAGAAAAAGTAACAAGAATTTCTAAGAGGCTGACGAATCAAAATTATATGAACACTACAGACTGGATCACTATTATGAGCAACACTATACTGCAATGACTGTCAGGTGGCATTTCCAGAATTTCAGGCTAAATTTATCAGGTATTTTAGTAAATGTTTTCTGGTGAAATAAGTTAATCAGAGAAATAGAAAACTTACTTAACTTCGTGATTAAAGTACAGTAGTCTTCACAAATAAAGAATAGAGTGAATGTTTTGTCAATCAGGTCATATTTATACAGTACAATATAATAGAAGAGGGCGGACCCCCTCTGTATAAACCTAACCTAACCCAAAAAGGCAAAATACAAACACAATAACCTAAAGTACCAAGACTGAAATCGAAGTAAACAAATATCGAGATTATAAAATTCCGACGAAAACCCTTAACAGCAAAGTACTTTTTTATAGCTATATTTCCCTATACGTATTACAAATTAATAAAGAGTTCGTGGTTTACTTTGTCTGATTCTTAAGTTCTCATTAGGATAACTTATTTATACAATATAAGATGAATATTAATGTATGGTAATGGAATATAATTAAATAACTAATAAGTAAAACGGAAGCTCAATTTACCCAAAAGAGAAAATTTCGTATATCATCAAAGGAACAATTGAGCATGATAATAAAAATAGTTGTGATATTTATTTTGGTGAATACTGGAGCTATTATTAGTCAGTACCGCCACTTGATAAACTATTCCTATTGCTATAGAAGCCAACAGTACCTGGATCCTACCGCCAGTTAATGAGGTCCAAAAAAACATCTTTGGGGAGGGGGATTAGAGAACAAAAGCCCAGGATGGGGTGGAATCATTGTTTGTTCAGTACAGTATAATCAAACAAACTTATCTAGAGTTTACTGAAGTACTAAATCATTCATTAATTTATCCTTCAGGCAAGGTGTCTTTCCTAAGGAATAAAAAAAAATTTAAGTTTCTCCTTTATATACGAGTGATATGATTACTAGCAATTATCGTTTTGTGTCAAATTTGCTCACATTCCTAAACATAGGCTGACGTCTATTAACTAGCACTCTCTTATATACTGCACTGTATCATTTTATATATAGTGAGAGACATGGTAGTTTACTGACTTACATTAATACAGGACAAGATTTCCAAAACATTATATACAGGTGCTTATAATTGATTTCATAGTTATTTAAGCAACAGAAAACAATATACAGGTACAGGTATATATTTTAATTAGATTTATTCTGAATTTTCTACCGCGAAGAATGTGGTGCTGCAAGGCTCTAATATTGGTCATTTGTTATACCTGAGTAGTGTTAATAATATGGCTAATGTTTCTTCAATAATTTTACCAATATTGTTTTTTTATTAAATGGTAAGAATATAAATTAACCTTTCAGATTCTGTTTGATGAATACTGAATTTAAAACAAAATAGAATGGGATGGTTAAGCGTTAATAAATTGTAATTAAACACTTTTAAACCTAATTATATGATATTTGATGCAAAAGGTAACTCTATAAATCCAAATTTATATGTGCATGTTAATGGTGTCAATCTAATAACAAAACAAAACAGAGTATAAAAATTTTTGGAGTAACAATATTCAAAATTATCTTGGTGAACAAATAAAACAAGTTAGGGATAAAGTTCTGTACCTAAGGGAGTAGGGATAATGAGTAAGCTAAGAAATCATGGAATAAGTCAGTTAGTACATGGTTGAAGGCCTGTGTTATATTTAGTGATTTTTTATTGTAATTATTTTGTCTGCTATTTTTAAGCAAGGTATTTGCCATTTTCATTCCAATAAAATTATTTCAACTTCAAATATATGTTGGGTTGGGGTTAGTTACACAGTACTTATTTATGGAGGGTTTAGTTAAATTTGGCCACTTTTAGTTCAGTTACGTTTATTTTAGTTTAGGTTCGGTTGGCCGGCCAGAAATGTGTAGCTTTTCGGGGTTATAAAATATTCACATTGTAGCTCCGACGGACCTAAGGGAATTTTTAACAAGAAAGCGACGCCTCGTGGGCAGAATTTCACCTAATTTTTCCAAACATTTAAACTTGTCTTGTTTCCTTTCTTTCTTACACATAGACAATAATCACGTAGGAAAAAAAAAACAGTACGGCTGAGTTAAACTGAACGCATGCCTAAACGAGTCAACGTTTATGTTTAGATGGTTGTTTAGGACTCTCATTATTATTACATGGTAGGAATTATACAAACACTAAGCTGTGATGTCAAATGTTGGACCGCAGTGAGAAAAAATACTATATGAATCGCAAAATATCTTCCTTAACAGGTAATTTAGCAAGAGCTTAATCGCGAAAATGTTAACTGTTTACCTTTTTGTCCTATGAAGATCGTAAGATACTTCCTAAATTACCACTATCATTACAACTAATAACAGCACGAACCCACGTCAGAATATTTATATATATAACATTATTTTCCAGGGTAGTGGGAAAAACCTGGTCGCGAAAATTAACTCTTAAAATTCTTAACCATTTCTCAACCTTCCACTGTGATCGTCATTAGATAAACCACGATTCAGTATTTTACACCAAATACTGTATAAATTACTTTGGCCTTTTTGAAACTGAATTGTACGGCCAAATGTATCACTCAGAGACTTGAATTACTAATAAGGGAAGAATTTAACGTGTGTAATGTCTATATTGTAGCAAGTTAATGAAGTGTCTCACCTGCGTCATGGAGCTTCCCGACGTGACGTCATATTTTCCGTTATTTTGTAGTCCTACATTTTCTGTAATTCTTCTTCAAAATCGATGTTGTACCAGTTGAAAGTCACTTTTGTACGTAACACAAAATAGTATATCACTCATAACCACCAGATTTAAATGTTATCACTGTGGCTAACGTTAATCAAACTAAAAATAATAAAATCACACACAAAACCCCTACACGATTTCCCTTGGGTAGCCCGCGGAGCACTATTGGCCGCTGACTTGGTGAGCAGGTCAGGAGCCTCCGCTGCCACCACCACCTGATACTGATTGGTCACTGCTACCCCTCTCTAGCTTCTGATTGGTACAGGTACTTCTTCAAATTGTTAATGGTCGTTATGTCGACACTTTCCTCGTTACTAAGCAAGATTTTGTGTTAGTTCCCACTTTCCCGTAAATAAATAAATAAATAAATAAGAAGCCGCGTTGAAATTTAGTGATGTGTGTAATACAGCCAGCGCTGAAAATAACTTTTTAATTTACGAGCAAGTTACCTGAAAATTAATTTCCACCAGTCCTACCAGAAATGTAATCCTGGGTTATTAGTCCCAATATAAAGTAATCCTGAGCTAGTAATCCCACCAGAAATGTAATATTTGATAATAGTCCCACCACAAATGTAATCCGGGGCTAGTAGTTCACTAAAAAATAACTATTGGCTAGTAGTCCCAAAAGGATAAAGATAATCCTAGATTTACGATAGCTCTACACTAGAAAAATAATCCTACTCTTAGAAAGGCAATAATCCAAGGTTAGTAATCCGCAGTTTTCGGACGTAAAGGTGTGGTGCAGGGCTGACTTATCACCCCCGGGCAGGTCTCCAGGAGAGGTGATCTGACGAGGAAAATAGCTCACAAAACACAGTCTAATGACGCAGTACCTAGCTCTTAACGGCGGCCGTACGAGAGGTTAAATTACGTCACACGAGAGTAGATCACACCGTAATACCTGGAGCATGAGTCACTGTAACACCCGAAGCATACAAGTAACAAGGCGCACTGTAACACCTGGAGCATTAGTCACTGTAACACCCGAAGCATACAAGTAACAAGTCAGACCGTAACACCTGGCGCATAAGTCACTGTAACTCCCAGAGCATACAAGTAACACGTCACACTGTAACACTTGGAGCATACCCCACAGCAGCGCCCGAAGAATATACGACACACTTTAACACCCGGAGCATAAGTGTTACACTGTTTCAACCGGAGCATATAAAACACATTTTAACGCCCGGAGCATAGGTCACACTATATCACATGGATCATATAACACATCTTAAAATCCGCAGCATATTACGTCACACTGTACCGCCTTGAACATATGTCACACTGTATCACCCGGAGCATATGTCACACTATCACCTGGAGCATATAAGACACAATTTAACATCCGGAGCATGTTACACTTAACCACCTGGAGAATAATTCACACTGTATCACCCGGAGCATGTGTTACACTGTATCACCCGGAGCATGTAAGTCGCACTGCATCACCCAGAGCAAATGTCACATTGTATCATCCGAAGCATGTAAATCACACTGTATCAACCGGAGCATATGCAGTACGTCACACTGCATCACCCGGAGCATAAAAGTCACATTGTATCACCCGGAGCATATAAGTCACATTGTATCACCCGGAGAATATGTCACATTGTATCACCCGAAGCACGTAAATCACACTGTATCACCCGGAGCATATACCTGTAAGTCGCATTGTATCACCCAAACATGTAAATCACACTGTATCACCCGGAGCATATGTGCCACACACTATCACCCAGAGCGTATAAGTCACACTGTATCACCCGGAGCATATAAGTCGCATTGTATCACCCGAAGCATGTAAATTACACTGTATCACCCGGAGCATATAAATCACATCGCATCACCCGGAGCATATAAGTCACACTGTATCACCCGGAGCATATAAGCCACACTGTATCACCCGGAGCATATAAATCACACTGTATCACCCGGAGCATATAAATCACATTGTATCACCCGGAGCATATAAGTCGCATTGTATCACCCGGAGGATACACACACACACTACAGACCTCCAAAACACACACTCTCTCTGTTAATATCCCACCAGCCTCAAAAACACATCGTCTTGGTACAATTAAAGGCAACAGACACCCACTCACCCAACACTTGATATTATTCTCGCTATCTCTCAAAGGTCCTCCTCTACATCCCTTACTTCCATCAGCAGAAACTGGACACACACTTTCGTAAAGCAAACCTCGGAAACATTGACTCCTCAAAGCAAAAAATTCCCGACCCTTCCTTGCTTTCTTGCCTGATGCAAGAGCCCAGGAGGACCCGAGAGGAGGCACTCTAGGTCAAGCAAAGTGACCTCACGTACCAAAGGGCTGGGAGAACCTGACAGTCACTCAGGTCCAGCCTCAGTACACACACACACACAGTAACAGACACTCTGGTAAGCCTCAGCCAACAAACACAGAACAATAACAAACAAACAAACAAACACACGAACACACACACACACACACACACACACGCGCACACACACGTCACACGCTAACCAAGAAAAGGGGGAGAGAAAGGTTGAGATACATTTTACGAGGGAGCTTCCTTAATGGTGTCTCTCAATGGTATGGAAAAACAGGCGAAGAAGAATAAGATGAGAAGGAAGAGAGGGAGGAGGAGGAGATGGAAGAGATGGAGGAGGAGGACGAGGAGGAGGAGGAAGGGAGGGTGTGGTGGGGAGATAAATAACAGCAGCAGTAGCAAGATGAATAGATGGAAGAAGCGGAAGAGGATAAACTTAAGAAACAGTAGTAATGAGATTAATAGGAGGAAGAGCATGATGATAAGGAGAAAGGAAGAGGAAGAAGAGTAGTAGTAGTAGGAGGAGGAGGAGGAGCAGGAGGAGGATGGAAACGAGGAGGAGAAAGATAAGGAAAAATAGGAGAGAGCTAAGATGAGAAAAAGGAGGAGGAAAAGATGAAAGCATGTAGAAGGAAGAGGAACTTAAGGAAAAGGTGGGGAGGCGGAGGAAGAAGGGGAAAAAGAGAAAGAAGATGAAAAATACGAGAAAGAGGAGAAAGAAGAAGAAAAATATGAGGAAAACAGGAAAAAGAGGTAGACACAAATAAATGAAGAGGAGGAGGTGAACTAACTACACAGTGCCTCCTCTCTAGGTCCAGGGCCACACTTCCTAGAACACGTGTCTTTCTAGGGCCTCAAGTGTATGGTAAGAGTTGACCCCTCCTTCACCAGCCTCCAGGAACAAGACGTTATGGAGTAGGACCCCATCACGTCAGATCCCTCCTTAAGACTCTCTCTCTCTCTCTCTCTCTCTCTCTCTCTCTCTCTCTCCATCCTTTGGTTTTGCTCTTATTTGAATTTCTTGCTCTATTTTTATCTACCCTTTATTCTTTATCTCTCTCTCGACCTATTCTGTCTCTCGACCTTCTCTGCCTCTCGCCCCTTCTGTCTCTCACTCTCTTCACCCGCTTCTGTCTCTCCCTCTCGTTCATCCTCCCAAGCATCAATTTCTTGTTCTTTTTATTCTTCTCACCTACTTCTCTCTCACCCCTTCCTTGCTTCTCATTCTCTTTCTGTATCTATTTCCTCCTGTCACCTGCACTTGACGAAAGATAAGGAGGAAAGACAAGACAAAAACGCTGAGGGATAATAGAGATAAAAGTTCCCTCAGTGTGTTAGTGAGGGTGGGTACCTAACCTGACCTAACAAAATGAACTGGAATAACTAGGTAACCAAACACGTATTTGTGAATAACATGACAGATGAGCATATAAAGGATTAAACTATCACATGGTATGGGAGGGAGAGAGTGAGTCAACAACACAAGCGGCAGGGGTGGGGGGGGAGAGGGGGGGGGCTGCATTAAATGAGGATGTGCGGTAGAGCGTGACACACACAGCCACTACATTCACGGAAGTAAACAACGCGAGCTAGGAAAGCCATTCAGCTCAACAGCTATTTCGAGCACCACCGGACACAATATAGATATGAACGTGAAGTATTCAACGCCGACGGGAGTAAACAGCACTCGGCATGATACCGTGCTTGCCTAGAAAGACAACATTTTACAGTAAACATAATTGTCAATGAACCCGGCCGCCGTATCGACTGTGGGCGCCGCGTCTGTTTGCCAGTTACATTTTTGTGAAAAGATTTGTCGTTATCGACACATGAATTAAACGCGCTCGTCAATGGCGGCCCGACACGGCGTAACGCGGGCTTTTAAGCGCCCTCTGCATAGTTAATGAAACTCGTTCACTAAATAAACCGCTATTAGATAGTGCCAAGCGAAGGGCATTGACCAAATGAATAACGTAAACCATTACACAATTTATGTATCTGTCTTTTCCTCTAACATTTAGGAAACATAATCATTGTTACTTGTGAACAAGGAAGAACAATTAACATTTGGCTAAAAGGCAATAATTAAATAAAACAAACAATGAAATTTAAAAATTAGAAAAATAAAATACAACGTTAATAAAGACAGTGTATAGAAATAAAATTAGAATAAATGTCATAGTTGCACATAATTTTGACCTAAAATTAAATGAAAAATCAAAACACGATGGACAAAACTCTGAGATAAAATAAAACATTAAATAAAAAATAATAATTATGTTACAACTAGATTGTCAAATTAACAGTGTGTCCAAATGGTAGCGGCGAAAATTAAAGAACTTGAGGCTGGGTGTGAGGCCCCAGAAGCTCAAACTACCCCTGACATTTTCAAGCACTTTAGGTATAAATTGTTACCTCAAGCTTTAAACTAAACAAACTATCTAAATAGCTTAAGCTAAGCATCTGGAATAATATAATAATTTGCCATTACTCAAATATGCTTCATTAAGGAGAGCTGGAGTTATTTACCGTATTGGCTTCACATGTTACATAACATTTACCTCTTTAACATCCATACAGTATTCACTCAAGTGTCATCAAATTCAAGAAGCCTAAACTCGAAGAAGAACGAGAGTTTATTATTTCAAAAACACAATTCTACATCACTATGATACAGTCATTGGCATCTATTTGGTGTACCAACAGGTAAATGAACTGAAGCTTCTATCCTTCATATATAAATTTACAAGCACCTCATATATATATATATATATATATATATATATATATATATATATATATATATATATATATATATATATATCATGTAAATCCACATCTGAAGATGTCTTGAATAAAGACGAAAGCTAAGGTACTGTTGTTTCCATTTTCCGTGTGATTTTATCAAGATATATATATATATATATATATATATATATATATATATATATATATATATATATATATATATATATATATATATATATATATATATATATATATATATATATATATATATATATATATATATATATAGGATCTCAGAGGTTAAAATCGTGATTTTCTTCAATAAATAAATATTGAAATTAAGTGACTCATTTCTCATCTGACTACGTTCCTTTGTAAAAGAAAATAACATCAATGCTTAATTAATACTTTACAAACACTTAAAGAACATTTGACAATTATGAATTATTCCCTCATCACAATTCAACAATGCCCAAATTATAAGAAATAAAAGAACATTGACTATTTTAAATAATAAATAAAGAATCTGTTGCCCTTCACAAATAAACAAAAAACGATCTTCAAAATAAAAACATTACGACACATTGGAATAAAATAGAGTAGAAAGAGATACAAAATACACTCGGTAATATAACATCAATCTATTTAACAAATATAATTTGTTCCAGCCATCAAAGAGGTTTGTGGGTAAAAAGGTGACCTGCGGACATATGCTCTTGAGTTTCGGCTTATTCTTGCAATAAACAAAGACTAATGAGATGACAAGGTCGAGCCTCTTGGTGGAGGACGTCAGTACCTAGATACCACCACGCCATAACCGAAGTCTTCCTCCAGTGGGTGTTTACGAATAAAGGCGGCAGACGTCTTCATGAGGAACATACCGATACTAGTCGACGAATATGAATGGTAAGCACCGGTGCGGATTCACCTCCCTTATCTAGTCTATATTTAAAGCCAACAGTGATATGTTATAAAGTGAATGAGTAAATTGCAGCATCGAGCGTGGATCGTAGGAGGACCTATTTTGAAGAAAATATCCACAGCGCATTTCATTATTTCTTACGTGACAAAGTTGACAATTGGACAATAATCTTTTCATCTTATTCGTGGTAGCTAATGTAATACATCACAACATTCTTCCTCCACACCAGTAATACTATCTTTGATGTGCCCACTCCACCAGTCTATTGCCTGGAATATATCCGTCATTCAATCTTCTCTTAAAAAATTTCCTTCGCAGCTGTAAACAAAGAGACAAAAGAATCAGGGTCAGGTGGAGTGGAGCCATTGCGTCCGGGGCGAGAGGGGCCCGTCCCTGCAGGAGGAGGAAGAGGAGGAAGGAGGTCGACTGAGGGACGACCCAAACACTCCCACACCAAGGAGGGAAACATCGCTGTGTAAAACAAGAAAAACACTTTTCAGAGAATCAACCACGAGGCACAGATGTAAAAGCAATACGTCTCCCCCTTTCACCCGTCACCGTCAGTTACCCTTGGACGGATTCCAATCAAAGTGTGCCCGCTGGCGTGATGATGTGAGAGGCTTCCAAGTCATCACTAGGACAGCTGCTAGCTTCCACCTCCCTCTCCCTCACTAAGCTATATGGTCACTCCATATTGCTAAAGGTATACAAAAATGGGCTATTTGTTATCCCTGACTAAGAACTCGACTATAAAACGTGATGCTGAGGTATAATGTCACACATCGTAAGGTGATGCTGGTGGAGGTTGTCAGCTCAGAGTCACTAAGTTGGTTGGTGGTGGTTAGGTTCACACACACACGCACACACACACACACACACATCATACCTTTATCTATAGTGCAGTATACACACACACACATCCACTCACCCCTCCAACCCGTCATGCTGACCCCTAACACAACAACCATGCCAAAATTACTTAAAACTATCAAATTTCACTTCGCCAAACAATTCATGCTTTCACAGCGTGTCCATAGCAATTCGAATTTCACACGAGAAAAAGGTTTCCTGGTGACTCGCCAGCCCTCCCTGCCTCCCACCCCTCCACACCACGACTCCTGCCTCACTAACCTGTCGCTATAAAAGGTTTCTCCCCTCTGCAGAAAATCATATTCACCCAATTCGATTCACTGGCATCATTCTGGAGCCAGTTTCCCCTTGCCTGCGTCATTACACCCGCTCAGTCTCCCTTCCATCATTGTATCCCTGTTTTTTTCCCTTCTACCTTCATTCCCTCCCCGTACGCCAATCATTGAGTTATTTTCTTACTCTTCCTCCTCCCTCCAATCATCTCCATCCACTCCCTTGCCCAGTCCCAGTATGGCCATTCACTTTGCATTAATGAGGGAGCACGTTGTTGATGCCCTGCCCTTCTCTCTAGTTAGCCGTCAGTCCGTCCATTTGATCTGCATTTCGCATCTTCCTCATAACTTTTGATCCAATAAAGGGATTTTGAGGATGATTTATAGAATGGCGAGATAACAAGCGGATGTGTCGAGGATAACTCTTAAGTCCATATAATGAAGGTGAAGATAACATTCTGGTGACCCCAATGCCCTATAATGAAGGTGGAGGTCAAACTGTGGGGTCAATTTCCTTGTATTAACATTGACTAATTCTTGTCTCTTTATGTCATCTGCGCCATCAGCTCCTTGAACGACTTTCCTGGTTACATGAATGGCTGACAGAATTTTGTTTCCCATACACACGCCTCACTGCCCCCCCTTAACCGTACCTGGCAGTAACACGTCTGATAATCAACCTTACTGAGCCTCCTATGTTCACTGTAATGACTAACTAACACGTTTATCCTCTCTCAATCTAATCACTTATTTTCCAGTTACTTAAATCATCCAATCATCTACTTTACCAGTCATTATAATCTCGTAATCGCTTGATCTTACAATCTTTTAATTTTCCAATCATATAATTTTCGTATCACTTAATCGTAAAGTGTGATGGTTCACATATCCCACGTCACACACATGACTATTCAAGACTGTGGTTTCCAGTAGGTGAACACCTTCCAGCACATCCCCCGATATAACTCCAAGTGACAATTATCTGTTAAAAACGTGAAGTCCCACCTCAGAGGGCGCCACTTACAGGCTGATGAGGAACTGAAGGAGGCGACTGAGGAGGGGTTTGAGCAACAGTGAGAGGACATCTGTAAATCTTGTGTAGTGAGTTTGAAAGACAAGTGGAATAAGTTTATTGACGTCACGGGAGGCCGATGGCCTCATAAGGCAGTGACCTAGTGTGTGTGTGTGTGTGTGTGTGTGTGTGTGTGTGAAGCAGTTACCTTGTGCATAACAGTATATGTATGAGTGTATGCAGCAGTGACCTTGTGTACAATATGAGTGTGTGTGAGGCATTGAAGCAGTGACCCTGTGTGCATGTATGTGTGAAGTTGTGACCTTGTGTGTATGTATGTGTGAAGCAGTGACCTTGTGTGTATGTATGAGTATGAAGCAGTAACCTTGTGTGCATGTATGAGTGTATGAGGCAGTGACCTTGTGTGCATGTATATGTGAAGCAGTGACCTTGTATGTATGTATGAGTGTATGAAGCAGTGACCATGTGTGCATGAATGTGTGAAGCAGTTACCTTGTGCGTATGTATGAGTGTATGAAGCAGTGACCTTGTGTGTGTGTGTTTGGAGGAGAGACAAGAGAGTGGGTCGCCTCCTATACTCTGACTTGGCTCACATGCGTTATGAATGTTGGCGCTTTCCTTTATTTTGATAGTTCACTTCTCGTTAAAATAGCTTGGTAATGGGGAGACTTGACAGCGTAATAGCCTTTATCCGCTCCACCTCCCACGACCTCTCTGAAAGGTAGAAAGATGACCTCGTTCTTCTCTCTTACTTATGCCCCCCCTCTAAGTTGCCTTGTGGTGAAAGCTTGCAATGTTGCAGAGTTATTTGGGTAACTTGTTTTTTCTTAAGGCGGGTTTATGAAACACAACCTAGTGGTGGTGGTTGATAAATGAGTCTTGTTCGTTGTTTACGTTGGCTTGTGGTGGGTGTAGCTTATGGTGCTGGTAGTGCTGGTAGTTGTGGTAATGGTAATGGTGGTGGTAGTTGTGGTAATGGTGATAATGGTACTAGTGGTGTGGTGGTGGTTGTGGTAAGGGTGGTAAGGTGGTGGTGGTGACAGTAGTGGTAATGATGGTGGTGATTGTAGTTGAGGTGATGGTGGTTTTTCTAATTGTTGTGGTAGTTGTGGTAATGGTGGTGGTGACAATGGTAGTAGTGGTAGCAATGGTTGTGGTAATGGTGATGATGGTGGTAGTTCTGTTGTTGTCATTGTTAGTCGTGCCTTTACAACATGCGGTGACTGTTACTGTGGTATCTGTTGTGGTTATAGTGGTCCTGATACCAAGTGATTCTTAATATTGTGATGCAGTCTTTGTGGCGCTAGTGGTAGCCTAGAGGATCCTTTGCTTAGTGCTGCTGGTGCCGATACTAATGGCAGGTAGTGGTGCCGGGGGTAGTGACAATGAAGGGAATAGTACCGCTGGTGTTGATGATTATACTGGCAATGGTGTGGAGTTAGTGGCGTTAACGGTGGCAGCAGACTGGTGATAGTGGCGTTAATGGTGGCAGCAGACTGGTGTTAGTGGCGTTGATGGTGGCAGCGGACCAGTAGAGTATCAGTTATCACAGAGATTTAATAGACAAGTCTTGCGTTATCCTGGGTGAGAAGTGAGGGGGTGGGGGGTGGGGGGGGGAGGGGTGGGGGGTGTCGTAAGATGTAGATACTGCAGGTGTATAGATGGTAGATGCGTCATTGCTGAAGTTCCCCTTAAGACGCTTGATCACTGGTCGAGGGGAAACTACCAGCGTCTTAAACCTTCCTTTTACACTGGCTCACTGGTTCTGACTCGTATAGCTCCTTAACTGCATCGTACATTGCCTCGATGCCGTCTAAACAGGCACCACCACCCCGCAACTTATCTCTGGCACTGTTGAGGGAGAGTCCTACTTTATCTTCGCCACCACTGAGTGCCACTTTATTTTAGCTACCAATGAGGAGTGGTGCAGCTTTATCTTAGTAACCACTGAAGAAAAGTACCACTTTATCTTAGCAACCACTGAGGGGAAGTACCTGTACCACTTTATCATAGCCACCACTGAAGGGAAGTACCACTTTATCATAACCACCACTGAAGAAAAGTACCACTTTATCTTAGCCACCACTGAAGGAAAGTACCACCTTATCTTAGCCACCACTGAAGGGGAGTACCACTTTATCTTAGCCACCACTGAAGGGAAGTACCTGTACCACTTTATCATAGCCACCACTGAAGGGAAGTACCACTTTATCATAACCACCACTGAAGGAAAGTACCACCTTATCTTAGCCACCACTGAAGGGGAGTACCACTTTATCTTAGCCACCACTGAAGACTTTATCCTGTACCACTTTATCATAGCAACCACTGAAGGGAAATACCACTTTTTGTTAGACACCACCGAAGGGGAGAACCACTTTTTCTTAGCAACCACTGAACAGGAGTGCCACTTTATCTTAGCCACAACTGAAGGGGAGTACCACTTTATCTTAGCCACCACTGAAGGGGAGTAACACTTTCTTAGTACCCTATCTGAGCCACCACTGAAGGGGAGTACCACTTATCTTGAAGGGGAGTACCACTTTATCTTAGCCACCACTGAAGGGGAGTAACACTTTATCTTAGCCACCACTGAAGGGGAGTACCACTATATCTTATCCACCACTGAAGGGGAGTACCACTTTATCTGAGCCACCGCTGAAGGGGAGTACCACTTTATCATGGCCACCACTGAGGGGAAGTACCTGTACCACTTTATCATAGCCACCACTGAGGGGAAGTACCAATTTATCTTAGCCACCACTGAACGGGAGTGCCACTTTATCTTAGCCACCACTGAAGGGAAGTACCACTTTATCTTATCCACCACTGAAGGGGAGGGAATACCACTTATCCCAAACACAAATGTAACACAAATCACTAAGGAGATCCACCACTTAAAAGTCTTCGGGGTCAACCACTTATAAACAACGTTTCTACCATTCAGCGGGTAGAATATTTATACCTCAGCTTCCAGTCCGAGTCAATCACCCCTTTTACACTCGGGGGCTGTAATTAACGGAGCCTCCCCTACCCAGTTGTTCAGTTACCAGTAATTAAACTTTTAGGCGAAGATCTGACACTAACAATAGGAATGGCAGCAGAGAATCCAATGTACCAATAATTCTTTGTTATATTGAGTTAATTTAAGTGGTTTTTTTTCCTTAACTTATTTATACTCATATATTTAAGAGTGTAATAAATTATGTAAATTTCTACGTTGTTTATTTTTTTATATAAGACGAAAGCAACACACACACACAAAAGTACTAAGAGACAGGTGTGTGTGTGTGTGTGTGTGTGTGTCTGTGATGTGTGTATGTGTGTGTGTGTAATAAAAATGTACAGTGTCCCTCTAAACTCAAATATCAACTCCCCAACCAACTCTCAACCCCCAACACGACACCATTAATAAGAGCTAACACACACACAGGATCAACCTAGTTAGACACACTCCCAATGTGACCCCAAGAGCAAACGAGCTTAATGGTGCTTTGGAGTTACCATTTTTGATCTCTTAATACGACCAGTGAACAGATAAACAACATGGGATTTATAAAACAGACTTGAATGTTTGTGTTGGTGTTTGTGTTGGTGTTTGTCTTGTGGTTGAGTGTTTGTGTTGGTGTTTGTTTAGTGGTTGAGTGTTTGTGTTGGTGTTTGTTTAGTGGTTGAGTGTTTGTGTTGGTGTTTGTCTTGTGGTTGAGTGTTTGTGTTGGTGTTTGTCTAGTGGTTGAGTGTTTGTGTTGGTGTTTGTGTTTGTCTAGTGGTTGAGTGTTTGTGTTGGTGTTTGTTTAGTGGTTGAGTGTTTGTGTTGGTGTTTGTTTAGTGGTTGAATGTTTGTGTCGGTGTTTGTGATGGTGTTTGTCTAGTGGTTGAGTGTTTGTGTTGGTGTTTGTGATGGTGTTTGTCTAATGGTTGAGTGTTTGTGTTGGTGTTTGTCTAGTGGTTGAGTGTTTGTGTTGGTGTTTGTGTTTTGTCTAGTGGTTGAGTGTTTGTGATGGTGTTTGTTTAGTGGTTGAGTGTTTGTGTTGGTGTTTGTTTAGTGGTTGAGTGTTTGTGTTGGTGTTTGTCTAGTGGTTGAGTGTTTGTGATGGTGTTTGTCTAATGGTTGAGTGTTTGTGTTGGTGTTTGTGATGGTGTTTGTCTAATGGTTGAGTGTTTGTGTTGGTGTTTGTGATGGTGTTTGTCTAATGGTTGAGTGTTTGTGTTGGTGTTTGTCTAGTGGTTGAGTGTTTGTGTTGGTGGTGCTTGTCTGAAGTGGTTGTGATGTTTGTGTTGGTGTTTGTGTTGGTGTTTGTCTAGTGGTTGAGTGTTTGTGTTGGTGTTTGTGTTGGTGTTTGTTTAGTGGTTGAGTGTTTGTGTTGGTGTTTGTCTTGTGGTTGAGCGTTTGTGTTGGTGTTTGTCTAAGTGGTTGAGTGTTTGTGTTGGTGTTTGTCTAAGTGGTTGAGTGTTTGTGTTGGTGTTTGTCTAGTGGTTGAGTGTTTGTGTTGGTGTTTGTCTAGTGGTTGAGTGTTTGTGTTGGTGTTTGTCTAGTGGAGCACTATACACACTATAATGACCCACAGTTATCGACAACTAAAGTAAATATCACAAGTGTAATTAATTGCCTAATGTTTAGTGCAATACATTTAATCTTTGTCAATTGGCGCAATAGTTGGTAATTTAATCCATATAATGTGTGTGTATGTGTGTGTGTGTGTGTATGTGTGTGCGTGTGTTTAAAGAGAATATATGCAGGTATAAAAGGAATGTTGTAATTAACTTATTTTTTAACGAGTTCATCTGACCTGAGACTCTCCATTCTGTGACCACACCTGTCAATACTGTTAGCTCCTCCTACGCTTCCCTGAGTAGATTGCCCAATACTGCGGACCACCCCCCCCCCTCACCAAGAGTGTATTTTCCTGTGGCATCAGTCTCTGGCCAGGGTTAAGTTAGGAAAGAAGAACGACTCTCATGTGTGTGTGTGTGTGAGTGAGTGAGATAGAGAGTGAGAACGCTAATAGAAGTACACGACTCACTGATGGTTCACACGGTTCAAGGTGTTCATGGCGGAGGTGTGTGTTGCTTATTGGTCCGAAACAACACGCCTCACCTCCCCACCCATCCTCTCTCACTCTCACAGGTGTCTGAGAGCCAGTTTTCCGCGTACACATGGTGCGCACATGAGTGTATGGAGCTATATGGCCACTCAATGTTGCAATGCATGTGCGTATATAAATTCTCAGATCAGCGATCGATACGGAAACGTGTTAGTCATGCTAATATACGCGGACAATACGCCTCTGTTGGTACTTCGTGTGCTGGCGGTATCACAACTGTACGGAAGACCAGAAGTAGCGGACACACCTTTCTACGTTGAGGGTCTTCGGTTTGGTGGGGAGGCTACCTGCAGCTCTCGGGGTTGAGAAGGATGATGAGGATGGCCATAATTAAAAATAATAATAATAATAATAATAATAATAATAATAATTAATAATAGTAACAATAATAGTTAAAAGTACAAATAAAATAAAATTAAGATAACCCTCCTGCAAAAAATAAATCGACTCCATACACCAATATTGACAGTTAACAGCCAAACAAGAAGACTTACCTACTTATAATGTCTCCTTTTTTTTCATAGATAAGTTTATTCCTCCGTTAATATTCTCAGGAGTGAGGAAAAAACTCAGTTCAACAATCGTTTACATCCTGGGAAAAATATGGCCGGACGGAGTAATGATTCCATTTATCACGGGAAAAAAATTATATCGCCTCCCGGGCTAACATTATACAGTACTGTATTCTGAGAAGAAAGTGGAGTGGGTGTAAGCTGGAGTTGTGGGCGGGGGCATAGTGGGTGTAGACCGGGAGTGTGGGCGGGGGTGTAGTGGGTCTAGGTTGTGAGTGTGTACTGGGGTGTAGTGGGTGTAGGCGGGGTGTAACGGTTGTAGGCTAGGGAGGTAGGCTGTGTAGCAGGTGTGGGCGGGTATAGGACGCCGGAGGAGAGGTGTGTAGCTAGTGTGGGTGAGGTGGTGGAGTTGTAGCAGATGTGTATATAAGGGCGTGGGTGTCTGCGAGCCCGTTCCGTCCACCCGCTCCTGGTAAGCGTGCCGCCCTGCCCCGCCCCGCCCACGACACACGCCCACGACTGGAAAATACGTAGGAAGAAGAGGATGAGGGAGGAGAAGGGGGGGAGGGGGGTCGTATGTTGTCGGAGGAGGGGGGAGGAGGGGACAGGGAGGGTAGCGTAGCATTCCTGTCTCACTACTGCACTTTCGAAAATGGTTATACTGTGCTGCGTTATTTGCATCCTAGACAATACACACACACACACACACACTGAACCTGGATAGTAAGTCGCGCGTTGTCAGGGTTAGAAAAATAAAAAATAAAATCTGAGGAATTCCCGAGAAAAATTAAGTCTCTTAGTGTAGCAAGTTAGTGAGTGGATCATTCATTCATCCATCAGTTTATTCCGTCAGTCAATCAACCAGACACCCATTTAGTCATCCAATCTATTTTAAAATTCATAATTCAGTCAGTTAGTCATCCAATCGTTCAGTCAAGAGAAGTGTCCATTGCGTTAATTACCACAACTGACATTATCTTGTAACAGTTCTCCCTCCATTTCTCAACACTATAGGTCCAAACAGAAAACGGAACTCAATGAACATCTCCCTCAGGCATTTTATATTACAAACTGCATAAAAGTAAATAAATAAAAATCTTTTGCAATTAAATACCCTAAATTGATTCCCCACCTTCCTAATAGAGCCTTGTGTTTCATATATCCACACCTATCTGTCCGGGAAAGGTTTACACGAGTATGACGATTTTATTGAATGTCTGTCTATTTGTTCATCTACTGTAGCTATTTACTTTCTGAATAACTCACAAGCGTTCTTCCGTGCAGCTCCCAGCAAACCGTATATATTGGTGTCTCTAAATTCCCTCCTTCCTTCCCTTCCAAATGCTCAAAACACGTAAAATTTCCTAAAAATATAGGAAAAATTTCTCATAATTATGAAATTTTACCCAAAAATATTACATAAAAGGTTCTAAAGTACGAAAGTTTCACCGGCGAAAATACTGTAGTCACCAGATATTTAGTGCAAAGCAAAAAACGTCGAAAAGGGAATTATCAGGCCCTGTATTTCACTTAGGAAATTCTATTTTAAAATACCTGAGTCAGTTTTTTAGTGAGGTAAAGCACATATATATACTGCAAGTGGAGACAAATGCATTGGAAACTGCATTTCACGCTACAATGCACTTTTAAAAACACAACAGCTAATGGGCCTTCCCGCTTTAACCCGGGGAAGAGGTCCTCCGGGTGCGTCAGAAATGTAAAGATAATTGTATACAGATAATTGCATATTTAGATAATTGTACAATGATAATTGTTAGATTATCGTACGTACGCTATATAACTGTATAATAATGCCTGTATAGACACAGTAATTGCATATATACAGTACAGTATAGATAAGGAAAATCATACACAGAAACTCCTATACATTTGCAGAACGATATTCGACAATACATAAATACAAAACGATAACTAAAATAACTAAATCACGATAATGGTATCGAGATAATTGTGTACACAGAGAGGCCTATAAACCAGACTGATAATTCAGGTGACAACAGACATTTAGGTAAAATAGAAGCCGTGAGTAGAGAGATAATCTTCTTCAACATATGTAAAGAAAATTACCAAAAACAAAATAAAAAACGTTCTGTTATTTACGGGCGTCATACATGGCCATGCAAACACACACACACATACACACACTCATATAAACTCATTCAGGCATATACTGACCACATCATCACCAACACACACACACACACAGACCAGGGTACACATAAACTCATTCAGGCACGAAACATATTATCAAAACACACACACACACACACACACACTTCTCGGTATCAACAAACGATACATCATAACGGACAGGTAGGAGGGAGGTAAATCACGTGAGGGATTTAGTATGTAAACTGTTATAGCTAAAGAAGGCGTCATCTTTCCTCTTCTTTTATTTTTCATTCCTAAGGAGTTATTAAGAAACAGGACACTGACTAATTACGTGTTGCTGCGTCGCATTTTTAACCCTTTGAGTAGGATGAGTTATTTCCCCCATGGGTGTAATGTCGTGTTCACGGAGTTAAGATATAGCGCTTAAGGGATTAAAGCCGTTGTACTGAAGAGGTTAAAAATGCTTACTGGGTTATTTAATTATACTCAAAGGAGGGTTAAGTCACTGTATTTAAAAGGGTTAAGTTATTGTACTTAAGGGGGGGGTTAAGTCACTGTACTTAAAGGGGGATTAAGCCACTGTACTCAAGGGGTTAAGATATTTCATTGGGCTAATTCATTGTACTCAAGGGGGGATTAAGTCACTCTACTCAAAAGGGGGTTAAGTCACTCTACTCAAAAAGGATTTAGTCACTGTACTCAAGAGGGATTAAGTCACCGTACTCAAGGGGTTAACAAAATATAACAGTCAAAATCCCTGTACCTATAGGGTTGTGTTTGAGTATAGCAAAAAAAATTAAATAAACAAATTGAAAAGAAAAGAAAAGAAAAGACAGATGGATGATAATAGGAGGAGCTACAGACAGAGATTCTGCCGCGAGAAATCCACACAGGTAAATGGGAGGGGAGGAGCAACCTGCTCATCCGTCACCCGCACCGCTCCAGGTGGGTGCTGAGGGCCGGCCTGACTGATCTGTTAAGGCGAGGAGATATCAGGGAAGGAAAGGATGATGGGAGGTATAGAGGAGAGGGAAGGAAGGGGGGTAGAGAAGAGAAAAAGGAAGGGGGTAGAGAAGGAAAAAAGGAAGGGAGATGGAGAAGATAAAATGGAAGGGAGATTGATAAGAGAAGAAGGATGAGACGCAGGAACAAGAGAGACACCGTGGTAAATAGAATTCAAAAAGAAACTTGAAATTCAAGACGCATATTTCCATTCTCCTTCTACGTGGTCGCCTGCCCCTGATATGCGGCCTGGCACACCCCCCTGACTCAGACACGGCTCCTGCGTACCGTGATGGGCTCCGCTGCACCCATGGGACACTCTCCCTCCCTCCCATCAGGCATGACACAGTACTCTTACCTCACATTACCCTCCACACGGCCTCCAGAAAAAGGAATATTCTACACAATTACTGCAGAATATAATCCCCACCCTTACCACGAACAGGAAGTATGTCCCTCGAGAGTTAAGCTGTACATGTACCCTATTAACTACAATAACTGAATGGTGTTACCTATTCCATCCTGATTCTCAAAACAGCCTCGTCTACTGTTAAATTCTATCCCTTACTCCTCCTCCAGGTAGCGGAAAAGAGAACAAACAACTACGACAATTACAGTAATCACATATTTACTTCCTTTATTAACTTCCAAGCCCTTTTCGAGTACACTCACTATTGTTTTTGCTTAAGCTGGTCACGGGTAAACAAAGGACCAACACAACCAATCCATCACTGTCTTTCCTTCTGATTCCTTTCAGGTACGACCACGCCCAGCACCACTCAGAACCTCGCCTATAACTCAAGCTAAACATTGCGTTCCGGGAGTAAACTCGTTTAAATCATGTCCAGTGTCGCAGTTACAGTAAATCGTTTCCGACAACTGACCCCCACCTCCTGGTCTTTTTTCTCTATCCTTCTTTTGTCTCTGGAGACTCCTAGACAGGCAGAGCAGAGCATTCCGGAAACTCGATTCAATGCCTCTTGAGGACTCGATTTAGAGTCGCCAGGACACTCGACTCTGTATCTTCTCAAGACTCGGCTCAGAGCTACCGACAAATTCAGCTCAGAAGCGCCAGGAAACTCGTCTCAGAGCTTAGATCAAATCCGGCAGGACGCTCAACTCGGCAACTTGTAAGTTAAACTCAAGAGTAACGTGAGAAATAGGACAAGAGCCAACTGGAGACTTTGTTCCCTGCCGCTTGGAAACTATTCACAGCTGGCTGTACAGTGACTCACACCCGAGGAAAAACACGATTTACTGCCCCGTGTGTAAACATTGATTCAGACTCCCATAGGTAAGCGGCTTCGAGTCAGGTAGAACGTCCATTTACAGCCGCACTCAAACTGTGATCACCACCGCTCACCCAGCTGGACTGTGGAGAGGCATGTGTCGAGCTGGATAAAACCTTCCAGTGTAAACAGCTATTAAGATTGGGTACTGAAGCCAAACCA
The DNA here is from genome assembly GCF_018991925.1 of Homarus americanus. Taxonomy (NCBI): domain Eukaryota; kingdom Metazoa; phylum Arthropoda; class Malacostraca; order Decapoda; family Nephropidae; genus Homarus; species Homarus americanus. The sequence continues at coordinate 12,558,118 of NW_024737068.1, forward strand.
TTTACAGTATTTACAGGTACAACTAACCTGCACTGTCGGCAGGTTAGTCTTCGTCAATCTTCTCCACGTGTACACACCCGAACACTATGTGTACAATCTATTTCGTATTTCTTTCTTTCACCACGTAAAACATTTTCTAATTGAACGGAACAACAACAAAAAATAATCAGTATTACCACATAGGGACAATTAGCGTAGATATACAATCACTCACACACACACATGTAAATATACAAAGATAAACAAACACGACCGTAAAGAAAAAAATCACACACACACACAGACGTCTATCTTCACTTAAAGAACTGAACCAGGAGCAAAAAATAATCACACCTAAAAGCATCAACTTAAATTCCTTTACAGCGCCGAGTCTCGCAGTCAGCGTGAGCGTGGAGAAATTATCTGGCCATCCGTCACTAGAAGAGCCTTGTCCATTACGCTGACTGATACACACTTGGACACGGCTCACCTCACCCCACTGACTGGTTCACCACACACACACACACACACGTACGTATCCTATCCAAAGCCGTCTCCTACCCTTCCGTCCCCTTCCATCAGCAAGTACGTCCTCCTTTCCTCATAGATAACAACCTCAACCAACCTCCTTCCTCGCTTACTACTGCAACTACTAAATTCAAGTGTCGTGAATTTTAACCATTTGAGGAAGGTTAAATGTGATCATCGTCAAAAAAGGTTATATCACCGTACTCAAGGGGTTAAACCACCGTGTTTATAGAATTAAAATTAAATCACCGTCCACAAAAATATTTAACCATCCTCCTCAAAGGGTTAAATACAACTCGATTAAGTACGTAAGGGGTTCTGGCTTTCGGAAATTCGAAGAGTTCGGGGATTGGTTTAAGTATCTTAAGTTCAAGGTTCAGGTTTAGGATTCAAATTTCGAGGGATTTAAGAATTTAGGCTTTCTGGGATATAAGACTCATATAGTTCGGTGATACCTGATTTAGGATTCGTGGTTCACTCCAGGTTTCAGGGGTTCTGAGATTTAGGATTCGAAGGATTCAGTCACTCAGAGTCATAGAATCCCGAAGTTCAGAGTCCTGGGGTTCGAAGGTTCAATACTTAGCTCTTAACACACCCGACCTGTTCTAGATCCCTGACCAATAACTCGAGAGAAGCACTGAAGACCCTCGTACATGGAGGGTCCAGACGAGGGCCAATTATTTTAGATTAGTGAGTTGAGTCGCCACACTAATTTAGCACAAGATGGATAGACGTGTCAATAAGAAAAGCATAATTGAAGGAAGTAAATGAGTGGCAGAACAGTCGAACAAGAGAACGGCAGAACAGTAGAACAAGAGGACGGCGGAATAAGTGAACGACAGAACAGTAGAATAAGTGAACGACAGAACAGAAGAACAAGAGAACGGCAGAATAAGTGAACGACAGAACAGTAGAACAAGAGAACGGCAGAATAAGTGAACGACAGAACAGTAGAACAAGAGAAAGAATGGAAGAATAACAGAGCGGGAGAGAACATTAAAAAGTAAGCAAATGAACAACAGGAAGACGGAGCAACAGAATGACAATAACAGAACAAAAGAACAACAGATGGATGAACAACAGAACAAGTTACCGTAACAACAGAGTCTCAAAATGACAAAACAATGCCAAGAATTAACTACCAAGCCACACTGATCAGCCTTCCTACACACTCCAATTACCCTCTCTATACACCCCAACCACCCTTCCTACACACTCTCATCACCCTTCCTACACAACCTACCTACCTACCTGCCTGCCTCGACCCGAATTACCCTAAACCCACAATGGAACCTTCAAATACAACAGCTGGAGCAGCCAAACACCTTGATGCGACGACACCTCATTACCTCGCCATCTGTCACCAGAGGACAACCATCGGCGCCTCAAGGACTTGATGGCGTGGATCCTGACGCCCCTTAGAAGCAATAGACACCTTTGGGGCTTCCTCGGTGCCTCGTGCTGCAGGTGAACAGTGTTTGTGTACCCGTCAAAGGTGATGAAAGGTGTGAACCTGATGACGGAATATATTTTTTTTGCACGAATATGTTTCTATTGATACACATGTTTATTGGTTTGTGTGTCTGTGCAGGTAGGAATATATATATATAGGAAGACATACGAGGTCAAGATATTCAGGATATATTATAAACTGAAAAATTTATATGTTTAGAAACACATATTTTACTCCAAACATTCGTCCATTGAGGAATTCGAGGCGAAGCAGTTGTACAGGAATGAATCAATCTAGCGAAGTTCAGAATCCCTCAGTTCAATTGAAAACGTATCATCATCATCACCTACTCTACCGAACACCACTACTCGAATCATATCTAAAACATCACATAAATCTTGTCAATTATTAACCCCGTCTATCCACCAAAGACACACACCATCATAACACTTACCCCAGACACCAGTCGTTGACCAACCACAGCATGAGAAGCGGGACCCCAAATTGGATCTTTTAGCGGGAAATGGCCAGGTATAATTTCTTTTATGGTCAAGTTTCGTCCCCGGTGTTGTCCTGCACGTTGGGCCACACTGGGAGAAAAACAAGAGACATCCTCGTCCTCCCCAGAAACTGTTGGAGTGTTTGTGTTCGGTGGGAGGCAGGAACCTGTGTAGGGAGAATGTCTTCGTGTCGGCCAAAACACAAGCTCTTCCTGAAGCTTATAACGCAAACAACAGATTTATACCGAGGATCCCTGGCTACTGCTTTTGGTAATTACATAAAAAGTATTAAAAGCATCTTACAATAAGGATTCCCCTTTACTCTTTTGGTATTACCAGAAAAATAATTAAATTTAATTCACATTGGATCCCTATTTACTCTTCGGGAATTTCTGAAGAAAAAATGAGCCCCGGTGCTGTTCTTTGTGCGGTCCTACAGTAACACACATCAAGGCTAAAATTATGTGGCCTTATAAACACACACACACACACACACGTTAAAGACAAAGTACAAGAGAATCTCATTATAGAACCAATTATTTATACCGCTTTATAAACATACAAAGGGTTGATTAAAAGCAATGAATCTATTAATGTACAAAAAAAAGCAATGCTGTAACAAAGGTCTGAAAAATTTTAAATACATTTTATATATATATATATATATATATATATATATATATATATATATATATATATATATATATATATATATATATATATAAACAAAATTATACTGTTACAGAGGTATGATGATAACAGACAAAACAGGAAAATGTTCAAGTGTAACCTTACGGTGACGAGGAGTACAAGTCAAGAGGAGGGAGCTAGTAATGTACCAGTGAGGAAAGTGGACGCAACTCTTAAGAATACACATTGTCGACTTTTCTCTTTTTTTATTGTTAATGACTCGTGTATTTACTAACCTTTCATCCACATTAAAGGACCTTACTTACTGAAGCGCAATAATACATTATATCAACATGTGTCTTCCTTTTTCGTATCGTGAGTGATGTTTCTCTTGATTTTAAATACTGTACTAAAGAATAAAGATGTTCTACCTATAATACACGCTCAAAGGCCTTAGTTGATAGAGCGTGGTGCGGTATGTAACACATTTTAACAAGACCAACAACGTTTTCCTCGCCCCGGGACCACAACTTTCTACAACAAGCTTCCCTCATCTGTTTTTCCCCTCCGTTCTACAACCTTATTTAAACATCTCATCAAATAGTCTTGTTCTCTCCTAAACTTCAATTTCTTCCCGTCTATCATCTCCTGTTATCCCTCTCCCTCACTGAAAGAGGCCACGTCGTAGATGGGTGGGAAGGGGCGGAAGGATAGGCGGGAGGGTGAAGGGGAGGTGGGAGGGGGAAGTTAGAAGGGGAGGGGAAGGGCGCTATGGACCAGCTCTTCTCCCTGGGTCTCTCTATAAAAAAAGAGATGGCAGTATAAAGTTCACATCAAAGAGCCAAACTTTGGTGGGGCGGACACGGAGGCCGGGGCGGAAGAACATCAGCGTTTAGTGGAGCAAGTATAGTGATCACTAACTCTCACCCCCTCCCCCCCCCCGTCTCTCTCTCTCTCCCTCACGTTGTGTTGACTCCAGTACACACACACACAACCTCCCCGTCAACATACCACCACACCAATATGTTACAATATCCCACTCAATCCTCTCTTCCCCTCCACATATTCCTGCAACGGATACACCAACAACATCCTCCACACCGTCACCACCCACACACCGTCACTGCTTCCCCCCCCACCTCCCGCGCTGTTATAAGGACCACATTCCCGTCACACATTCTCCTAAGACACCCCCAGAATTTCCCGAGAGCCTTAAAACCCGCCCTGTCCTAGATTATCTCTTGATGGTGTCTCTATGTATTTCGGTGCCTCAACAGCTCAGGCCCTCAACCGCATAAACAGAGTCAGTTCTTCCTCTAGACAACAACTATTAAATATTAAGTAACTTCCCCTTTGTGTATGCTCTCACGGAAGGCATACAGCACGTTACGCTACCACACCATCCCCCCCCACCGTGCTAGTGTGTGTATACGCTTAGAATTCTCCAGAGCTACTCACTCAGGCCGACCAAGCCATAGTTACTCAGAAAGTAATTTGGAAAGTACTCTGGGAAAGGAGAGGTGCCTACTCGTAAAGAAATAGGGTAGGAGCTGGTTAGTTATGGGTCGCTCTCAACACTGGTGACAAGTCCTCGCCAGAATACTAGGTAGTTCAAGATATTCCGCCGTAAGTGTAATAGTAATAACGTATCAAACCCATCAGAATTGCACTGAGAGTCTACTGAATGTCCCACGATTCGTTCTCTTATCATTAGAGAAAGAAAGTTGATTTACGAATCTTTGAAACGTGGAACACCAGAAACGTAAAATCAGACCAAAAGTCCAAAAACCCAAAACAACCTCCCCCCCCCCACAAAACAAACTCTTCCCTCATAAAGACATAATATGGTTCGATGCTTCACTTAACAAAACTCCTTCGCACCTCCAATCATCCTACCTCCTCCTCCTCCTCCTCCTCCGGAAGTATAACGCCCACGACTCTATACAGTGATAACAAGCGTATTTGTAGCATCAACAGCCTTGAGCGAGCCGTCGAGGGTGTGACACACTTTACACCATAAATATCCATCAAAATTCACGCGAGGTGTAAATGGTTTAAAGTCTAGCTAGGTTCTAAGGATCTAGAGGCTCTACCAGTCTAATGACAACTATTAAAATATCGCTCTCCAGCACCGGGTCACACCATTCGGATCATCCCGGGTCACTTGGGTTACACTATAGGTCACACTTTTGGCACACACCGGGTCACATTAAAGGTCACACGCTAGGGGGTCGCACTGGGGTCACACCCGTGGTTATACTAGACCATACACACTGGGTCACACTATTTAACACAGGTTCAAACTAGGTTACACATCGGGGTCACATTAGGTTAAACACTAGGTCAAACACCGGGAGCAGGCTAGATCACACCAAGTTACTCTAGGTCACACCATACACATCCCATCTCTTGGCTAAACATTGCAGAACGGACACATCACCCACATATAACCTCCATCAGTACAAGACCAACTCAAACCCCTGCCTTAGTATAATAATGTAAACTCCAAGATCCTTATTCTCAAAAAAGATAAATAAGATCATACACGTCAAATTTCCTCCTCGTACCTGGGCATAAGAGGACGCCTTCCAGGTAAGAGTTGAGTCTCAGTGCAACTTTAAAACGTGATTTTGGCCGTCATCTTAGTGTCGTGTCAGACAGGGGGGACGGGGTGTTGTCATGTCAGGGGTTCATAAGTTGACATGATGTTGGTTTCTTGCGGGGCTCATAGAGACGCTATAAACACACACACACATACACACACACACACACACACACACACACACAGTAGTATCGTGCCACCTTCAAGCCCCTGATATGACCCCCATAGAAGGCCTAAATTGTGTCAGCTTTAGGAGAGATGGGGGAGAGGAGAGACAGAGAAAAGACAGAAGAGGAGAAGACAATGGAGGTGAGACAGGAGAAATCGGAGAGTAGAGACAGTGGAAGAGAGACAGTGGAGAAGAGACAGTGAAGGAGAGACAGTGAAGGAGAAACAATGAAGGAGAAACAGTGGAGGGAAGACAGGACAGGAAACAGCAGGTGTGAGCGTTAAGTGAGCAGGGGCGACCAACACAAGGCAACAATCACACTAATATAAGGTAATGAACACGGCCACCGCCACCACTCAACACCGCCATAACAACACTTTATTTTTATCTGCCCTTTTCTCCACGCACACATACAAGCGCACACACACACAGCGACGCACACATACATGTTCACAAATAGTACGTAACCAGGAAAGGAGAACGTCTTTAATGCAGAACTTAAGGTAGAAACTTAATACCCGTAATATATTATTTTTCTTCTTTTGGGATTAGTCTGAAGGTTTGGGAGTCAAAACTTAATGTAATTTACATCACCTCTGACTACGTGACCTTGACCCTGGCTGACCTGGTAGCACTAAAATATTCAAAGGACAAAATTCACCCCCAAAGTCCCCAACGGCAGGTCGAAATCTGATATTTAAACACTTACAGACAATAGCTTAGTCAGAACCATCTGAATAACCCTCGAGTCTGAACTTTGATGGTGGACAAACCTCGAAAAACACGTATACGGAATCTTTCAATAACACCCCTTTAAAATCTGATATCAAAATGGTAAGGTTACGGCTGAGAATATATAACTATGATAAAGAACAACGCCTCTTCATTAATATTTCTATCACCATGATCAAATAAAGTGATAAATGTGATCTTAACTACCTTGACCTGAGAGTGATTTCATCCTAAGACGACAGTTTCTTAGTCTGTCAGCCCCAAGAAATTGACCTGAGAGTATGAAGTAAACAGCTGCAAATATACCTACGATAAAGCGCCGACAAACACGCAAGAGGAAACGAGGAAACAGACAAAATAACTGATATCAAAAAGAAAAAACATAAAACATATAAAAACAAACCCAACAAAGGCAGCTCACTCCCTCCGCCACACTGAGTCAGGCCCAAGGCAGACAGCGAGGGACTACCGACCTTTAAGACTGACAGCGAGGAACTGACACCCATTAAACAGACAGCGAGGGTGATTTTCAAAGACAGGTGACTAAAAGACCAATATGTTTCTTGACAGACAGTGGAGGACAACAACAGGAGCTTAGGAGACGATTATGTAACAGGGAGACGGCGGAGAACAATAACACTGAGAGAAGCGAGGCGGTGTGCGTTCTGAGGGCTGACAGGTGTGTGGCTTCTGAGGGATGACAGGTGTATCGCTTCTGAGGGATGACGGGTGTGTCGCTTCTGAGGGATGACAGGTGTGTCGCTTCTGAGGGATGACAGGTGTGGCTTCTGAGGGATGACAGGTGTGTCGCTTCTGAGGGATGACAGGTGTGTCGCTTCTGAGGGATGACAGTGGCTTCTGAGGGATGACAAGAGATGACGGTGTGTCGCTTCTGACAGGTGTGTCGCTTCTGAGGGATGACTGAGGATGACAGGTGTGTCGCTTCTGAGGGATGACAGGTGTGTCGCTTCTGAGGGATGACAGGTGTCGCTTCTGAGGGATGACAGGTGTGGCTTCTGAGGGATGACAGGTGTGTCGCTTCTGAGGGATGACAGGTGTGGCTTCTGAGGGATGACAGGTGTGGCTTGAGGGCGGCGACAGGTGTAGCTTCGGATGGCGGCGACAGGTGTGGCTTCTGAGAGCAGCAACAGGTGTGGCTTCGGTTGAGGACAGCGCCGTCTGATGAACATGCATGGTGAGGCGGATTGACAGTGGCTCAGGGGACCCGACCGTATACAATCAACAACAACCACCACCTCCACAACAACAACAACTACCACCGCCACAACAACAACCACCACCGTCGCCACAACAAAAACAACCACTGCCACCACAACAACAACACGAACCCACGCCTGCATACATCAAACAAACAACCCCCTCTATATCCTCCCCCTTCCTCCACACACACCCTCCATCCACCCTGAAACTTACTTGCTTCTAAACATTACCTAAGAGTCAGGGATTACCTTCGTCAGTTCAGTACCAAAACATCGAATTACAATACCATTCAAAGCATCGCCTTCGAGCCTCTCGGTGAATACATTCCTCTTGTAAACTCAGTCGGGACGGGTTACACACTGTACTGTACATACCTGAGCAGCTGTGTCTGTTTATCTGTCTGTCTAGGCCTCGATCTGTCCACCACACACCGACAGGGAGACAGGAAACTCACGTACCTGTCGAAAGAAACAAAAGGTTAAAGGTCACACTGATAGGTCTTGCTATACATACACATGAGCTGCCATAGTCACAGAGGCGAGAGTTGAGAACAAATGAACAAAATTTGAATATTTCTCTCCGGTTCAATATTGTATTAATGTGTTATTTAACTACTACTCTCGTTATATATATATATATATATATATATATATATATATATATATATATATATATATATATATATATATATATATATATATATATATATATATATATATATATATATATATATATATATATATATATATATATATATATATATATATATATATATTAATTAAGAGGGACAACTGTTACTGGGACTCATTATTACTGGGACTCATTACCACTGGGACTCATTACCACTGGGACTCATTACCACTGGAACTCATAACCACTGGGACTCATTACCACTGGGACTCATAACCACTGGGACTCATTTCTACTGGGACTCATTACCACATTGACTCATTACCACTGGGACTCATTACCACATTGACTCATTACCACTGGGACTCATTACTACTGGGACTCATTACTACCGGGATTCACTGCTACCGGGACTCACTGCTTCTGGGACTCGTAAGCAGTACACAATTACTCCCAAGATGGATCACACTAAACAGCTAAGAAACACCAATTTGCATAATATAACAAAAGTTTATCAGTTGAAGGAAGTTAAAAGTTAAAACAACGATTAAATTCAATTTTCATCATTCTAGATAACACAAGCTGTAGTAAGGTAAAGTTTTAATTGTGCAGCTTTCATCACCAGAGCTTTTATTAAATGATGAATCAATACAGAACGGGAGGGAAAGTGAAATAACTTCTTCAAGAATCTCACCACTTTTAAACTATTATTCTTTCAAAACACTAAAAAAAAAAGAAGATATTCCGATACGCCTCATAAGAGTTCCTTTGAAGCTTCCACGAGATGAAGGCTGACTACGGCACGGTAAAGGTGAGGTACCCGGGGCCTTCCTCTCAACATCTGTTCCTTCCATCATTCTCCACCGTCTTACTTCCCCATCCACCACCTTGTTAGAGTGTTGGTGTCCGCAGCAGCGCCATCTCTCTCTTTTAACTGTACACACCGGAGAACCAAGTTACCTCTACCGGATGTTTACAAAATGATATTCCGTCTTATAAACATTTCTGAAGAAACAACTTACAACGCTACAACGAAAAGCAGGATGCCGTATAATAATATGGAATAGCTCAAAAATTTTGCATTTTCAAGTTGTATAAATTCAATATGAGGTCTTTTTTGTGGTGCTGTAGACATCAAAGCGGTTTTCTGTTTCCCCCTATGCATTTTGTAGCATATTATACGGAACTTTTCTAACAGCCTCACGCATCAATTCCTTCAGATTTTTCAAATTTGCTGCCGCTAATGGAACAAAAACATCCTTCTTGACACAGCCCCAGAGGAAAACGCCTGTCGCTCTGTAAGGATTTTTCCATGATAAAAATTAAAATAGGGAAGATCATTCTTAACCACCCGGTATGATCACCCAGCGACCTGACACACACCGGCTCAGTGTATCGCTACGATCAAAAGGACGACGACGTAACCTAACATTCATATCTAGCCAGGGAGAAACACCTATACATCCCTGTTCTCCTTGACTGGGGCTAAGGGGCTGGGATGCCATAGCCAGTAGCCTCTATACAGGTATGTGTGAGTGTATTTATGCATCGACTATTACCATCAGCCTGAGGTGGTAATGTACCGTACATCAACTTCCACTATCATAAAGTCTTGAGTGTATGAGTACCTGAGCTGAGTAAATATGATTGTACCTCGATTCCAATTACGTTATACCGCGGCAGTGTAATAAATTCTAAGCATGTTTTACTCATGTTTACATTTTTATTGCGTTTGCTAAAGCATTTCAATATTTGTGTATATTTCCTCTTTCGTCTGGGATGTTGTTGTGGTAAACCTACATAACAAGTTTGGTTACAATCTAATGAGATTTGTCGGTATAATAGTGTGCAGTCAGACACACGCACACATACAGACACACAGGACGACAAATACTGTATAAATATTGTTTTACTGTTGACCCTCGAAGTAGTCTCATCGTAAATACAAAAAATAACGTAATCTATAGTACGTAATGGTAATATGAACACTTAACAAACTAGTGTCAGATAACAGTGCCGATAATCGAGACAACTCACAAAGTATTGTGATACATAAATAACAAACAAATAAAACTTGGAATATTGAACACGGATAATTCAAATAATAGTAACAACACTACTACTACTACTACTACTAACAATAATAATAAACGTTTATGTAGACCATAATTATTACGGAAACAAATATTGACGGTGATATTCTGAAATATATATATCAGCGTAATTATTAACCTACTATACGTGTTTAAAGACCTTAGCTGTTGAAACGCAGTCGTGTATTATATCATCATCTTTACACAGCTACTAGTGTCACCTACCCAGTTCCAGGGTCTCAGGACAACCATCAAACGGAGTCACTAAAAGCAGCATGGCGGGAGCTCTTAATCACAAAACTTGTCAAAGGCTTCAAGTCTCCCGAGTGTGACCCAATTGTCCTCTAATTTGAACATAAACAGGTTTCTGGCACTTGGTGAGGCTCGCAAGGTTATAGAGGTGGAACGGCCGACTCAACCCGCCTCGTTAATGACTTTTAAACAACGCTTGCTTCTTTACAGTTTGCCAAAGTACACAAACCTCATTAAGGGAATGTTATTATCTTTTACATCCCACTAACAAGTAATTTTAGCACTTGTGTATAATTATAACTCGTTGGTAAGATTTTCTCTGCAAATATTTTCCTCTCTCGATAATCAGTTACAGTCTTCAACAAATAATTTTATTCCTCAACTAAATAATCTTAACAAACACATCATTATATCACGGGACGTATTTCCGGGGTAATGTGAGGGAGTCAGGTTGTGTCTCTGTATGTTCTTCTGTTAAAGTGTGCTTGTGTCACAATGACCTGTACAAACACAGCTCTATATCCTTGGTTTCGGATTAATACAGTACTGTACATGTAATGTGATCACATTTCTCCAGCAACTACCATTATCTTGAGATCATCTTTACTCCAACGACCACCTTACTCTAATGGCTACCTTACATTTGCAGCCATCTTGCTGTAGTGACTTCACCCAGGGAGCTCCGTAAGGTGGATCCACACTCACGCAACAATGTTGGTAACGTGTGAAAATTACACGATAATGTTTGTAACATCAGTGTTGCAAACATTGTCGCTAACAGAAATATGTCAGTAAACTGACTGGTGTGGACTATGTGATTATTTCACCTTTATTTCCAATAATTTTGACATCATTTATTCAACACGTTGACGACAGTGTTACCAAGAGTGTGCCGTTGGTGTGGACCCACCTTTACCCTAACGACCCTCTCATCCAACGATCACGGAGATATTGCTAAGAACCTTTTACAACGGTCACTTATTTATTTTACCCAAAAAAGTAAAAAATATGGACCTGCACAATATTGTTCAATTATAATGAGTATTCATAAATAATAGATCTCGTTATAAGAGCTACGTATTATTCTTTGTAATCCCAGTGAATTTTATTCTGCTTACAGCTTCAAATAATACAGTAATTAATGAAATATGAACAAGGCCATTAAAGCAACAAAGGGTTTTATTAATATATGCGAGTATTACTGCCCCCGTCCCGCCCACCACCCCATCATTGTATACAGAGTTGATGGGAAACAGCGTGAAGATGACAAGACTGCATTCTTTCTCTTCAGTTGGTCACCATCATCTCCACCACACCTTTCACTAATCATTACAGTAGGTTATACATAACTGTGGCCAGACTCACAACACTACTGCAGGTGGAGTCCTCTACACTGGGTAGCCTCTGTGGAAAGGACTGTAGGATAGGACCTGAATAATTACAAAGTTCATAACAAAACGTGTTATTCAATGTTACAAACACAGTCCATTGTTTACAGTAACAAGTGTAGCAAGGTTTAAAACAATCCACAAGAAAGTGAGCGCATAGCTATGTAACCGTCCATGCCGAGGTATCCAGGGGTCGAGTGTTGGGGAGTCGTGATCTTCATAGTCTTAACCTGACAATGACATCACTAACACAGTTATTCAGGTCAAGTATGAGCATCCTATCCCATTTGGTTCTTCTCGTAAAGCATGGAAAGACAACAAACACAGACAACTACATTATAGTTCCCCCAGACGTCAAAAATTAATGGGCAAGAAAACATATCTCCTGTAGTGAGAGACTCATCAGTGAAAAGCATTTCTTAATTAAAATCAACACAAGCGAACGCAAACACTCAGTCGACTCATTACTCCCACATGTGTTGAGAGCTAACGAATTCCTCCTCACATTTTAATCAGCAGGTATTGAAATCCGGAAATGATATTTGGGTGTCTAACTATGATAAGAAATTATACACACATCAGTGAAGGTCATACAGCAACCTACAGTGCCAATGGAAAATATGCTAATATATTGTACAAAAGGAGACTAACTACAGTACTCCCCTCAAACAACTGACCACCACTCTGGCCCAGTTCCAACACCAAACACACGACCCTGGGAATACCTCCAGAACTTGTAGCTTAAACACACGTTCACAAACTCCTGAAGTCAAAGTTGAAACACCCATTTTGAGGTAAGTTACTGTTGGCTATTTCCGGGTAAGTTCCATTTTTTTTCTCCTCGTCTATCTTACGCTGTCTAGCCAACCACCGGTATTAATAACAGTATTTTTTTTTTTGCCGGGATGTGTACATGAGGTACAGTTTGGTAAGATTCTGACTTTTTTAAGAGGGATATACAGAAAGCCATTCAGGTGAAACGACCGAGCCTAACTTCTTTATGGAACTGGCCAATTAGCGGGGAGATATGATAAAAGTATTTAAGTGGGTGAAAGGAATCAATAAAGGGGATATAGATAAAGTTCTTATAATATCCGAGCAGGATAGGACTCGGAGCAACGGATTCAAATTGGATAAGTTTAGGTTTAGGAGGGAGATAGGAAGAAACTGGTTCACAAATAGGGTGGTGGACGAGTGGAACAAGCTTAGCAACTTTGTAGTAAGTGCGGGAACTCTGGAAAGTTTCAAAAGGAGGCTAGATAGATTCATGGATGATAGAGAATGGTAGTAACTCTCGACAGGAGATGCCATGCACAGGCCAACCGGCCTATTGCAAACTCCGTATTTTCTTATGTTCTTATGTACATTCCAACCATTGTATACACATTTCACAAACCAATACTAAATGAGGTTTCATAGTTATATACCTCTTACCTTTTTACACTACAATAATCTTGACAACTTCAGCTGTTGTTTACGTGGTTTGTGTTGTTCAGTATGACAAAGAGGACCGTAAACTGTGGCTGTAATCGTTGACGTGTTATGGCAGCCAGACTCATAACTCTCTGTACTACCGCTGGCAAGACACACGCCCGACAAGACGCACTACTATATGCTAACGTTCACCTCACTGTGAAATGTCCTTTACAACCCAGTCGTTGTATCTCAAATGCCAGTCACTTGTGCACAACTCCAAGAAATGGTGAGGTTAAACCACAAACACTGAATATTCCAAACCACAAGCACTGACTTTATTAAACCACAAGCACTGACTTTATTAAACCACAAGCACTGACTTTACTGTATATAGCAATGCCTGTTAAACTTCAAGAAAATAACTATCAAACCCCAAGTAAAATTAGTTAAACCACAAAGACCATTAAACAGCAAGCAAAATGACTCGGTTTAACCATTCTCCCCATCACTTTATCCAAACCTCCAGTATCCGTTTCATGTCAACGAGAGTTAGACAATTAATAAGATTCCAGACTATCATTTCCACCACAGTACCTCCGCTACTCTGTCGTCGAGCTTCAAGACAAAAGGCACATCAACAAAACTGACATACACACACCGGTGCCTCCTAATCTTCCTCACAACACCACCAAAGGTCATTTTATTTCCTTCCGGTGTATGTAAACTAACCCACACACACACTCGCTGTCCCTGTGTCTGTCTGTGGTCAGGTAGCCTAGTAATACCAGCAGCCTCAACACACTCTCATACAGCACCCCATCGGCCCCTCCTTTAACCATTACGCTGTGGTTCTTCATCCATGTATGCGTCCGCCTCGCCTCTTTATAAATTATGAGAGCCTGTAGGATATGTCTCCGCCGCCGCCTTTATGAGTTATGAGAGGCAGTAGTGGGATCTTCGTCGACTTCTTTCATGAGTTATTTGGTGAGAGGGGTGAAGGAAGGGAGGGGATAAGTGGTAAGAAAAGGGGGTGGGGGTTGAGGGGGATGAGGAGTGAGGGAAGGAAGGAGGGTGAAGGATGAGTAAGAGTAAGGAGGGTGTGAGGAGGGAGGGAAGGAAGGAGGGTGAAGAATTAGAGGGGGTGAAGGGTGAGTAAGAGTAAGGAGGGTGTGAGGAGTGAGGGAGGGAAGGAGGGTGAAGGATTAGAGGGGGTGAGGGATGAGTAAGAGCAAGGAGAGTGTGAGGAGTGAGGGAGGGAAGGAGGGTGAAGGATTAGAGGGGGTGAGGGATGAGTAAGAGCAAGGAGAGTGTGAGGAGGGAGGGAAGGAAGGGGGTGAATAACACCAAGGTAGTGTGAGGAGAGGGGAGGGGAGGTTCAGGTCATCAAGGACGACCACCAAAAAGATCACAAACTCGGTTCACTTGGTAGGGATGACGACCTTCTCTTCCTCCAAGTTACCTCTTAAGGATAACACACGCAGCCATGACTCCTTTTAGAGAACTGGCCGGGCGAGGGTTGTATGGGAGTGAAGGGAATTGGTCCAAGTTTCCCCCTTTCCCTCTCCTTCACCGTCGCTGGAGAAGTAGTGGCCAATGGAGCTCGGATTTTGTCAGGCATGTTTTGTGATTTTTATTTTTTATTTTTTTGCGAAGGGGTGGAAAGATGACAGAAGAGAGAGAGGGTTTTTTTTTGTATGTGTGTGCGTGTGCGTGTGTCAGTGTATTAATTTCTATGTTTAGTAATATTCTTATACATGTGGGTATTTCTGCATGTCTCTGAGTTATGTCTTTCTGTCAGTAACTAACACTCAACATAACATAAAGAATAAGGCCGTCACTCACCACCAGTCGATCACGCTGCCTCGGTCGTCGCTCGCCCGGTATGCTTGAGCCACGCCCCGCTAGCTCAGGTGTCCCCAATTAAGAGCACTGGTGGCCAGGGAGGAACTTAAAGGGCACGAGTTCCGGCCTCTCGCGGCAGTAATCTGGAAGCTGGCATCCCAGCCTCGTCAGGGCGTGGTGAAGGATTCTAACTCTGGACCCCAGGGACGCTTCCACTGGAATCCTCAATGAACGTCTCACTGAGGGTTGAGTCGCTGCACTATTCTCGGTAGTACGCCTAAGCGACTCCCACGAGGACTAACTTTCAACTTCCATATTTTGTTCGATTAAAACCGAACTTAGCGAACTGGGCCTTGTACGTACCAGAGCGAAATAATAATTATAAATCGTTCAAATTATTTTCACTGAGAGAAATAGAAGAATGTTTTAGATCAGCAGTGTTATATTTTACGGAATTTGTTAAAAGGTAGAATAAACTTCGTGTGGAAAGTAATGTTGTGCTGGTGGTTCAGCAGCGACAAATGTTGGAGGGGCGAGCTGTGTGGGGAAGGGAGGTGGTGACAGTAATGGTACAACAACACACTGTGCATGCTTGCCACTCACCACTGACCAGCTACCATTATTGCATTACCTCTTGTCTGTGTCTGTCTGGTCTCTAGCTCCCGCCTCTACCTTTCCAATTTCTCTTATTTTCTTATTATTTACCACATGGCCTCTCCTCCCTCATCCCCTCCCTCTCTTTCATTTCAAGTACAAGTTGAGAAAAATGTCTTGAGAGAAAATCCTATTACTGGAGAACGGCTCTCTCTCTCTCTCTCTCTCTGCGTGCGTTGCGTGTGAAAGGAGGAAGAGGAAGCAAAGCCAAACTTCGGTTACCAGTCACCCGTGTTTGTCGACTGTAAACTATTTTCCACATCCTGTTAGGCCTGGACCACCAAATGCTTTTTTTATACCATCCATTTAATCCGACACATACACACCTACACCCTAAAAGCTGTAGTCCAGGTAGGTGTAGTCCTGTCGTAAACCAGTGAATGAAGGGGTAGACGAGTTTCATCACTGCTATACCTGAACCCCGTGTGTACACACCTTAGCCCCACACACCTGGGACCCCAATACACCTGGGTTCCACACACCTGTAGCCAGCACACCTTAGCCCTGGTCTAGGACCACCTAGACCCCACCAGACACCTGGCCTAACACATCTTTGGTCCAAGGCCCCAACGCTCCCAGAATGATGTCGCGGCGCCACCTGGATGATGAATGTAATATAATCAGGCCAGACCACAAATAAAGCGGGGGACGTGAATGAGCGTGTATTGCCCCCGCCCGACACGGCACTGCCATTGTAAGCCGCGGGACCACTCCTGCCTGCCAGGAATGAAATTGGATGAAATTAGTTAAGGAAGAAATAGTCGTTAGAGGAGTTAGCACGTTGTGGGACTCTACATTTTACGGCCTCGGGTGGGAAATTGGCACTGTGGACGGCTCCTGGGAGTGCCATGTTAGTGCCGGGTAACACCTGTCTCACCTGTGCTACCTGAACCGATGCTTTTTGTTCTTCACGCTGTCTCGTGAGGCAGCGGATTTAGGAAAGCGCGCGGTACGATCTGTCTGCCCATGTTTAAGTTTGTTCGTGCGTTCGTTTGTTTATGTCAGTGTGTGTACATGTACGTCCGTGTGTCAGTATGGCCGTGTGTACGCTCGCCCAGGAGCTGTTAATACCAACTTCAAAAATATTAATAATAAAACGATATTAACCAAACACGTCACGTATAAATAAGAGACAGATATGATTACAGACGAATACCAAAACCAGTATTTTGTGTCTGTACCGTCCAGAGGTTTAGAGCACTCTTAACCCACGACACAAGTGGGAGGGACCTGACTCACGACACAAGTGGGAGGGACCTGACTCACGACACAAGTGGGAGGGACCTGACTCACCCCATTACCAAACACTTGATTACTTTGTGTTTACTTGAAGCTGATGACTTGTGACTCCTCCTCCTTTACGTCTCCATGCAGGTCGACACACACACACACACACACACTCCTCTCCTGATATAACCACTCCACCACACCGTTGCAGTTAACAGTTCAATCAGTATGAACCCTGGAACCTATGAACACTCCTGCATGAGTTGTACATACAAACAAACACAACTTAGAATAATACAGTTAAGGTATTTATGTCGCTGGTTCGTGGCAGAACTGTTAACGCAGCTATACCAGAAAAACGTTGGGGAGAATAACAAAAAAATAGAAAAAAATAAAAAGTGGCAGAGCAGCAGCTAACAATTCTTTTTTTTTCCACTTTTATTCCTGACAGAAAAAAATGTTGTTCTTGTGTTCGGTTACACAGGAGAAAAAACGTATAAAACTAGTTTTTATGTCGTCCAGCGAGAGGAGACGCGTAAGATGTTAAAATTATATATAAAAAATCGTACCGGTGACAACATAGCTCATTGGTCTATACTGGTCAAGATGTTTAGCTCAATGGCCTCTGTAAGTCAGTCAAGAAGTACAAATAATGTAAACTAATCACCTTCCTTGCCATATATACTTATAGATACACACACACACACACACACATATATATATATATATATATACTGTATATATATATATATATATATATATATATATATATATATATATATATATATATATATATATATATATATATATCGCCTCATGAACAGGATGTGAAGGAGATCTAACAAAAAAGAAAGAGGATAAGCCACTGAGAGTCAGTCGAGAATATAGGACGAGATGTAGTGAAAACAAAGGAGAAAAAAGAGTAAAAGTACAAATAAACTAATGACTGATGCAGAGAGATTAAGAGTAGAGTGAGAAACAAAACAAGTAAGAGTGAGGATGACAAAGGGAAAGTGGGGCCAAGAGAGAAGGTAATAACGAGAGTGAGACTACCAGAAAAATAGTTGAAGGAAAGAATGAAAGAGAGAGGAAATGGGGAGGAGTGAGAGAGATAAACAGTAGGAGGGCTAACAAATCTACGCAGTACACACGATGAGAAAGGCTGCCTAACAGAAGTGAATTTTACGGTTCTACCTCACACTGCTCCATCACAACAATAATACAACACACTCATATTTTCCTTTTTTATGGGGATTAGCCCACCCGGGCACAGGTCTCTGACTCACATCGGGGCCTGGGGGGCGAAAATGTAATAATAATAATAATAATAATAATAATAATAATAATAATAATAATAATAATATTAATAATAATAATTCAAAGTACTGTAAATAAAATTTATAATACGAAATACAAAATTATAAATAAAATGAAATAATAATAATAATATTAATAATAATAATAAAGAACCATAAAGAAATAAAAATGAAAAAAAGATCTAAAGTGAGAAACAATATATGTGTGTTGTGTTTTCAAAGTAAGAGAAACACTTGAGACCCTGCAATTGTGTGTAAATGAGGCAGAAAGTCAGACCTGGGACTTGGTCACAATTTTCGTGATGCCATATGGCAGCAGGGTCTACCATTAGACAACACATTATGCTTCCAATATCTTCCCAGGCGGTAGTACCTCCCTGTTTGGTAGCTGCCTACTACCTACTGAACTTCTCTCCTCTGTGTTGTCTCCTCTCTTAAAGGTCTCTGTTTCTCCTTGATCCAGAAAACCAGTCAATTGCCATCCATCTGAGGATTATCAGACACCGAGAAGGGTCTTCTCTCGCCTGCCTGGGCTATCTGGCTTCACCGTGACGCCCTCAAGGCTCCTCCAGTGATAAAGTGACAAAGTTTGAAGGTTGTGAAGGCGGCAGTAGAGCGACTGGCCCCGGGGGCTCGTCACACCTGTTCCATTGCCAGTCCTCTGTCGCCAGCAGATATTTACCGACCAACTTACACTTGTGATGGCCCTGCTTCACACCAGCCACTTACTGCAAACTCCAAAAATCGTTTACCTAATATATATATATATATATATATATATATATATATATATATATATATATATATATATATATATATATATATATATATATATATATATATATATATATATATATATATATATATATATAGGGTGGGTCAAAAGTCTCCATACATAGGCAAATGACCACTTTATTGTACAATCACTTGTAAGTCACAAAATATGGTCTATGTGGGCACCATTGCACTGAATGCACATACGGATGCGTTCCTCCCACTCATGGTGAACGCGCGTTAACAAGTCTGGCGTATGCGCGCACACACATTAAGAATGCGTTCCTTTAGGTGGTTCGTGTTTGTATCCTCACCATCAACACCGCCCCCTCTCCTCCCCTCTCTCACCATTAACACCGCCCCCTCTCCTCCCCCTCTCACCATCAACACCGCCCCTCTCCTCCCCCTTTCACCATCAACACCGCCCTCTCCTCCCCTCTCACCATCAACACCCCTCCCTTTCCTCCTCCGTCCCAGGCCACGCGCCAGACACCCAGCAACGACTGAATCTTAACCCCTCCATCACTTTATCCGTACGCAAAAATAAAATAGGAAAGAAAATTAACAAAAGAAAATTGCACACTGTTT
Source organism: Homarus americanus (assembly GCF_018991925.1). Taxonomy (NCBI): domain Eukaryota; kingdom Metazoa; phylum Arthropoda; class Malacostraca; order Decapoda; family Nephropidae; genus Homarus; species Homarus americanus. Next base: position 12,578,112 of record NW_024737068.1, read on the forward strand.
CCCTCGCTCTGCATTCCATGAAAGTGAGGCCGAAACAAATACGCAATTTAAAAATTCGCTGGATCAGAAGAAACAATGAATATATAATCGCCGCTCACTCTGCCATTCACGAGTGGTTGGAACACATGGGACCATTTTTTTTTCATGAGAGATAACACGATATTCCAGCGATTTTACCGTGGCAAGTAATTTGGTTGGTGGAGCTTCAGCGAGGCTTCCCACGAGCACACACGCATGACAGTTTAACCCCCCCCCCTCCCACCCACCCAGTGTCACTTCTTTAAATATTCGAATTACGTAAAGATTAGACACCCCAGTTTATTTCATCTCAAGATTAAGCACCCTTAAGTGTATTGGAAGGTAATTATATGCACAGTATCTAACACACCTGAATGTTTGTGTTTGGATCAGTTCTGGGGTTCCAAGCTGGCATGACATTGATTTTTGGGCCTACAGATGCACAATAAATATCTTTGCAAACACGCACACACAAAGAAACACCCATAGGCAAAGACACAAAAACACAGGTTGGAGAGGCAGTAATTTGCCATCTCTGAAGCCTTGACATGACTACCCCCCTAACCTTCTCGTTATCAGAACCTCACACCCGGCGCCTCACTGTTCGAGGTCACCATCAGTTAAAGGTCAAGGCCTCACAAAACATTATTAACAAGATTTTTTCTTACCTTGCGATTAAGTTCCCATAAACCTGCAATTTACTTCAGAAGGCAATTAATTCTTTAATAATAACCCGCAACAGATCAGAAGGATTGTGTATGATCTTTTTAACCAGACGAACAGGCAGGTAAGGCCAGACTAGATAATGATGGTCACGATAACGAAAAAGAAAATTAACAAATTATCTTAAAACATTTGACTTATATAAAATGTTCTAAGATATGGTTTTGATGGACCCTAAGAGCTTTTAATTTAGTATGTGTCAGATATCGTAAAAGAGGATGTGGTTAGGAAGCAAAATATTATTCAGCCTATGTCAAGATATCAACTTCCAATTTCCTCAATACATTAAACTGAAGAAGAATCATCTGGAGACGACTCAGCGATTTTTACTTCAACACACTCCCGGGGGCAACTCCTTCGTTCTCTCATTCGTATCGTCGAGGCAAAAATATAATGGGATAGATCTTCTTTAAAAATCACAAGAAACAAAAGACGTCAAGGCAGTGGGGATCATTCTTCTCAAAGCACTTACCCCCATCTTAACCACATCATTTTGCTGTCTGCTAACACCCTCTCACAAGGACAAGGAAATATCTGAACTGGTATACGAAGCATTATTATATACACATTGCGCGCTGACTCCATTAAAACGCCTCATATACCCGAAGCGCTCAAAAGGCAGCCAACCTCTATTGTTATCCTGACATGAAATACGTAGTCAACCTCTATTGGGGGATTCTAACAAGAGAGATGCATCATGATATATACGATACATGGAAAATACTGGAATAGTTGCCAGAACAGCTGAATTGTGACCTGATTCCCACATACACTCACGAACAGACTCACTGAGAGAGAGAAGCACTCACAGACAGACACAAAGACAATCGCACTCACGGACTGACAGTACTTCCAGGTTCCTTTCCATTTACACGACGAGATAAAATAAGAACTGACTTATGTAATAGAGCGGACAGAACGAACCTCAATAAAATACCGAGGAGCAGCAATAAGCAGAATCTGAAATAACAAGGTTAAGATCAGGGGTACAAGACCATTCAACCTGTTGCCAGCATACGTGAGCAGCACCACGATCACACCACTGGGAAAAAAAAATAAAAAAAAAACGAAGGTGATACGTTCAAGTGTGTACCATCAACCAAGATGCTCTGAGTACACAGGTTCATGCGCTGCAACAACAACTAGGATGACTAGAGAACAACGAAGCTAGGACGAATTATATGCTTTAAAGAGTAGGTTACTGAAGTCGGGTAGACGCTGGGAAAACGTCCTCAATCCTGATCTTGTATGCTACATCACCAACCTGTAATTTACACAATATATCCTCAACCATAATTCTTCACCCCTCAGCTCCTATTGTATCTCCCCAACACCACCAACCTCCCTCACTCCCTCCCCCACCCCAACCCACCTATCTGTCAACAAGACCAAGGTGTCTCAAAAGGGTTGTGGTCTAGCACAAAAAAAAAAAAATTTATATCAACAAACACAACAAAAATAATGGTGGAAGGATTCAAGTAAGAGTAATTCAATCAGCCAGTGTGTTCATAGTGACCTCGACCCGAGATATTTTGACCTTGGTGATAATGATGATGTCTAACAAGTTTCAAGCCGATACATCCAGCTTTATAAGACCAGATGTGTTGACGAGCATCAGACAGACAGACAGTGCGGATGACGACTTAATATCCCCAATAAAACTGGTCGAAGGGTAAAAAGTATAAATCGAAACTAGACTTTTTCTCTCTCTGCCATTTTCACTTTACTGTAAAACTTTGGTTATTATCGCCGGCCATAAGACCAGGCCATGATTACAACTGCTGCAAAAGGTCATCCTGAAGGTCATTATCCAGCGGTAAATTAAAGTTAGTGGCAACACACACACCACCATGGTCCTCATCACTGTTGTGGCTCAGCTCTCACTACGTTCATCCACTTCATCGCCACGCTTCACCAACCAGTCCACGTTGCTCTGCACCTACTGCTTCACACTCCCCCTTAAGTACTAGCTAGTTGTAAGATACATCAACCAGCTATGTGAACAATAACCCTGACAGACTGACTCACTCAAGAGATAGTTTCACCCCGCCCACACTGACGGAGCTCAACAACAGAGACGTGGTCACACTTGAACCAAGTCTCTGTTGATATCTTCCCCTCCATCATCGAATTTCATAAAAACCCTATTCAACCTTAACTATTCAACACCAAACTTACCGCATGTCCTAATCACTCCATTTAATATGAACTAATGCCTCTATACATCCCTATAGTTAGCTCCACCTTGAGGTAACGAAGAGGTTTCAAAATCCGTCAAAAATCTCAGCAATAACTATTTGACACGAGGTTGAAAAATCCTACATATGTCGTCACACCTCATCTGGACGTGGACACAAGGAAAGATGATTCCAAGCCGTCTATTCCAGGAGGTGAGGGGGTGTTTTCTTTGACGGGGAGAGAAACCGGGGGGTATGAAGGGGAGGACACAGTGAAAGGCAGAGAAGGAAAGGAGAATGCCAAGGATAGAGAGATGAGGGAGGGGGGCGAACAGGTTGAGGATGGGGGAGGTACAGGATAGACAGGCTGAAGAGGAAGATGGGGAGGTGCAGGACAGACAGGCTGAAGAGGAAGATGGGGAGGTGCAGGACAGACAGGCTGAAGAGGGAAGATGGGGAGGTGCAGGACAGACAGGCTGAAGAGGAAGATGGGGAGGTGCAGGACAGACAGGCTGAAGAGGAAGATGGGGAGGTGCAGGACAGACAGGCTGAAGAGGAAGATGGGGAGGTACAGGACAGACAGGCTGGGGAGAGGATTAGATGCAGGTCAAACAAACGGAGAAGAGCGAACTCCCAGGTTACTCATCATTACACAACCCGACACGAAACGATAACACTATCTTGACTTATCTTTCTCCTCCGTTACAGACACGAACCTGCAGTTCCTGGTGACTATCCTTTGGAATTCTCTATTACTTCAGTGACCTTGAAGCTGCCTCTTGCGACACACAAACACAAGATTTTTTACTATTTTTTTTTATCGATTTAAAATTTTACTGATATAAATGGTGATTTTTATTCAGTAAACATATAGTGCGTAACGATTATTAGGACGGATGCCATTTTCAACACGTTCGATGAACCTGAAGCTGGATGAGTCACTTTACTGTTCCTTTGTACCGTTGATACAACAAGTGTTCCTCGAAAGGATGATATTTGCACAGTTGCAATTTTTGTGGGATTACTGTTCAAAAAAATTTAGTGACCATTTTCTATACCTTTAATATTAACAAGATGACTGTTTACCTGAATCAGGTAGATTAATATCTTGAATTACTGACTAAATCACTGACATATAATTCACTGACCAGCCTGGAGCAGGAACCTTCCAGTGCTCACCTGTCGTATATATTCGTGGTTTCCGTCGCCACCACCAGTGTCGAATTCTGATCGTTGTCAGGGTGAGCAACAAACAGTCTTCGGTATATTTCCTATCTCGCAACTGATCGTGGCAGTGTGAGCAATAAACGGTCTTTACATGTTTCCTAACTCAGCATAGCTTGGGTCAGGGTGAGCTATAAATGGTCTGTACATTTCCTAGCTTGGGAGTGATAGTATAAATGTTAACAATAAAAGGTTTTCTGCATATTCCCGAGCAAGGGAATGATCACATCAGTGTGAGCAATAAACTATGTTCGTATGTTTCCCAGCTCGGAAATTTCATCGAGGTGCAGTAAATAACTTTTCCATTCGACAAACACAATCACACCAGCTCCCACAAACACCCTTAAGAATAGGTCATTTCCGCGAGATGTATTTTTACTGCCCGTGTTAATAGCTACACCCTCAACACAGGTTTCTGAATAACACATGAAGCTCGTAATTAAAGTCTGGTACGATTATCATGCATTGTGTCAGTCCTCCACCCAGAATTAGTCCTATTAAACTCTATACTCCCAAAGGGTCGTTTTCTTCATTTGGAGAGATGAGGTTAGTGAGTTCCAGGAATATCCAGTCGAATATGCAGCTACGAGAGATGGAAGCGTCATAATTACTAGCTTGGTGTTTTTGAAATGATGATGTTTGCGAGATTCAGGAATATTCTACACGATTACGTAGCTACACCCACTGGAATTATTGTACATTACCAGGCAAAAGAACTATACAAGTTGAGTAATTTTTGATACATAATAATTCACAACTTTGTTCAACCATCCATCTTCAGTTTCCTTCTCGAGACATCCTTCAAGAAGTCCCTCCACAGCGATAACACAATTCTGTTAATAATATAAACTCCCGAGGTTGCATTTCACTCTCAGTTCACACAATTATCATACAAAGTCTTTCATAAGCCATTCCATTTGTCATGTTTCCGAGCAAGACATTGTTGGTCTCCCACTGTGGCTGGTGGGTGCTGGCAGGCCACGAGCGCCACCACATTCCCCGAGATAACTCTCTCCATTACCAAGCAATTTGCACACTAATATCACGCCACGGCATCCTCCAGGGCGAGAATGGGAGGCTGTACCAATCCTGAAGCCCTACATTTCTCCCGTGACCAGCTCGATACGTGCAACACCGGGATGAACGCTGGACTAAAGGCTTACATTGTTACGTTCACTCGACAGGTGCATTTGGCCATTAGTCTTACCTGTGCATTAATTAAGCCAGGGAGAATCGCCGCCGACAGCTGGTAATAACTTGCTTGCGTGGTTGGTCTTGTTGGAGGATGTTCCTTGTGTAGTGGCTTCTGGTACCTTTTTTATATCTGTTGTTATGGATTATCCGAGCTGCCACCACTACCACCACCTCCTCCTCAACTTGAACTCGCCTCCTTATCCTTTTCAACTCCCACTTCTTTCTCCTGCTCAACTCCAACTACCTCTTCAACTCCAACTACCTCTTCCTCCTCCTCCTATACTCCAACTACCTCTTCCTCCTCTTCCTCAACTCCAACTACCTCTTCCTCTTCAACGCCAACTACCTCTTCAACTCCAACTACCTCTTCCTCCTCCTCCTATACTCCAACTACCTCTTCTTCCTCCTCCTCAACTCCAACTACCTCTTCCTCCTCCTCCTATACTCCAACTACCTCTTCTTCCTCCTCCTCAACTCCAACTACTCCAACTACCTCTTCCTCCTCCTCCTATACTCCAACTACCTCTTCCTCCTCTTCCTCAACTCCAACTACCTCTTCCTCTTCAACGCCAACTACCTCTTCCTCTTCAACGCCAACTACCTCTTCCACCTCCTCCTCAACTCCAACTACCTCTTCCTCCTCCTCCTCAACTCCAACTACCTCTTCCTCCTCAACGCCAACTACCTCTTCCACCTCCTCCTCAACTCCAACTACCTCTTCCTCCTCCTCCTCAACTCCAAACCTCCTCATTACACTCCTCCATAACTCCACACCATACCCCTATAACTACACGAGGGAACAGCCACAGGTCACGTTGTCTCTGCGTCATCCCTACAGACCTTTGCGTCCATACAAAAAACCTCACCCCCCCCCTTTAACTTTATTGACAAGAGTCTGTTCAAAACTTCCTGGAGAAACCTTCAGCCCTTTCCAAAACTAGACTGAACTCAGCCTTTGTCCTGCTATCCACATTAACTTATAAAAGCATCTAACCCAATCTAACCCGACTTGACCTATCCTAACCAAAAACTACCTAAACTTGAACTCTTAGGTTAAATTAGGTTAGGTTAGGTTAGTATTGGTTATGGTATAGCGCTAATACCTAACCTAACCTAGACTGTGATAAACCACAAGCTAAACTCAGTGGTATAGGTTTAAGTTACATAACGGGCTTTACATTTAACAGTAATAAACATAATATTATAGATAAAATACATATACAGTACATAGATCTATAACTACTGTATACTTAAAAAATAAGCTAACTGAGAGATGCTATTAATTATCAACTTTTAAAGAGATCTGTGTTTTGTTGAGACACAGACAACCCCCCCCCACCCCCACCTCGACATCTAATCGTTCGCGCCGAAGAAGAGACACACAGGGGGACGCTGTAGACCACTGACTTTCAAATTCGAGATCGACTTTGACACTTCCAAGGAGAGTTATCTTTGTGGAGTGTGAACCTTCTAGTCCTTATTGTTATTCCTGTAGAAACATAAAAAAACAGACAGACAGACAGACACAAACACACTCACGCAAATCGAGTGGGGGCAAGTGTGTGTGTGTGTGTGTGTGTCCTTCCCTCGCTGACAAACACCGGAGACACTGGCCTTGATGTCTTTCAGAGAGAAACCTAACACACAAACACAAAGACCCTGATTCATTAGTCTCTCAGCAGAACAAGGTATATTTAGATTGTCTAACGTGGTTATCACACGACCCTAAAACCTTCCTAGACAACACGACCTTCCCTCACCAATCCCTACGACTGTTCTCGACCAACCACCACCGATGGTATTCCTCCTTACCTCTCCTTCAATAGACAATACATTTCATGGCAGTAACAACCTACTTGATCATTTCACACTCAAGCAAAATTTACGGCATATTTGTCTTACAGCGCCCCCCACCCCCCACACCAGGAGTGTTCAACCCCCGGAGAGTATTCTAGTTCAACTGCTACATTTTTCCTGTTGTATTACCTTTATAGTCTACACGCTCTTAGTAATCAGCCTTAATACATTATATATATGAAAAACATTGAAATCACATATAATAATGTTTGGCAAATAATAACATTACATTTAACACAGCAAAATAACAACTCCCCTTCCCTCCTCCACCCCGTAGAAGGTCTCTCTATATCGAACACGTTATCTATCTTTCTTGACCCCCAGTTTTCAGGTGCGTGCAGATGTGTTTACAGCAAGAAACTGTTGTTGGTGTTGTGCCGCCACGAAGCTGATTCACCACAAGAAAATAACCGCGTGGAAAGTTGGATCCCGCTGCAACAACCTCGCCCCAAGAATTCCGTCAGTTTACGAAAAATCGTATCACCTGATGAGGGAATCTGGAAAAGGCTGACTTGGTCATAGTTATCATTTCGAACTGTGAATACCTGTTCGGTGGGGGTTTTTGTGGTGGCTTAAAAAATATTCTGTAGTCTGGCTAGTGAGGAATAATTTCACAAAAAGACTTTCTGAGAACACTTCAAAAATAACTAAAAGAGAGGAACATCTGAAGATGACAGAGACCTTGAAGAACACAGCTCTGAGAGGCTGCAGAACTCGGACAACACAGAGTTTCTGGAACAGAGAGATGGTGCAACACAAGGGCCCCGAAGACTATCACAAGAGGAACCAGCTAATTGGTAGTTACGATCAAAGACTGTCTGGCCAGGGGCTCATCACCTGACCCTCCAGCACACGCGTACTATATCCATCCATCTATCCTCACATACACCCACCTAATCAGCCATTCTCACATACACCCACCTCGTCAGCCATTCTCACATACACCCACCTTGTTTCACATACACCCACCCATTCATCTACCCTTAAATAAATCCACCCATTCATACACTCTAACATGCACCCACCCACCCATTCCCCGATGCACCCACCCGTTTTTAATAAGTGTAACATAAACAAGTTACATTTCAAGATAATATCGTTACAGTTCATCGACCGTGTTTAAGTGATCTCGCGTATGAAGTTTACAACACACTTAACAGATCTTGAGTTACTTTGAGGACACCATCATCATTTTACAGGCGGACAGATGAACGGACGAACGGACTGACAGCACGAAGAAGAAGAACGAGTTGAAGGTAAGCTAGCGACCTCTCTTGAGTCAAGACAGTGTAAAACATTAGTGAGGTCCTTAATCGTAGTCACTTTTGTGGTAAACTGCAGGCTGTTGAACTCCTGTACAGGATGTGACAGGAATAAATATAAATAAATCAGCAAAGTAAAATTATTATAATAAGAAGTAGAAGAACAAGACCTTCGTGATCAGAAGTAAACATTGGTCTGTTTAAGGCTACTGAGATAAACTAAAAAAATAACCAAACGGCGACGATGATCCACGGAAGGTGAGAAGAGCTCGTTCAGTCCATCCAAAACAGTGCATCTAAAATTCCAAAAATATCAACGTCGAACTTAACTTGAGTCAAACTTTTTAAAAACAATAATTATCATATACGACCAGGGTGGAAATTGTACTAAAAATCAAGATAAAAACAATCACAACAGCACCATCAAGCCGCCTGTTATAGTTTCTAAACTTTGACTACAAAGTTTTGTGTAACGAATAGTTACTTTCCTCCAGGGATGGAAAACTCCCTCCACTCGCCCCGAGATCCTCCGAAAATTTCAACCTTAAAATCTATTCTTGTACAGTGGTGGAGTGATTCCTCTCACAAGGCTTGAGTCCACAATACCTGGGTTCGAAACTCAGTTGCGTGACCCAGGATAAAAAACAAAGTATCCTTACTAAATTATTGGAAAAAGCTAATTGTTTTAAAAATCCTGACGAACATGGGGAGATGTACGGTGCCTGTACTGTCTTAACCTTTTAGAGACATGTACTGTAGATATGTGATAATGTGATGCCAAGCCCACGTGACTGACACGGTGGGATGACTGGTGTGATGGGATGACTGGTGTGATGGGATGACTGGTGTGATGGGTTGACTGGTGTGATGGGATGACTGGTGTGATGGGATGACTGGTGTGATGGGTTGACTGGTGTGATGGGATGACTGGTGTGATGGGATGACTGGTGTGATGGGTTGACTGGTGTGATGGGATGACTGGTGTGATGGGATGACTGGTGTGATGGGTTGACTGGTGTGATGGGATGACTGGTGTGATGGGTTGACTCGCAAATGCCTAGTCCTCGATTGAACATACTGTACTTGTATAATTATGTGACACACAGGTTTCCCCATAAGTGCAAAATTACCAATCAAACAGCTTGGATATCTAATCCTGTAGTGCACGGAAGTACTATATAAAGAAGCTTACAATCGTTTTTCTCTGCTGGACACGTATTGTATAAGCCTGTCCTTCTAATGATTTATGGGATGGAATTATTTTCGCACGTACTGTACCTCCGAACGCACGGTCGGTGAAATACAGATCATCGTATCCATTTGCAGATGTAGTGTGGACATAAAATTGTAAAGCCAGGGTATGGGGGTGAGTCCCTGCAGCCACTTGTGTTTGTGTGTGTGTTCTAAGTCATGCGTGTATATGGTTTAATTAATCCCGTTACTATCACATACGCGAATGAACAGTACATAATATATTAATGGCAGCAGCACATTGAAGGTTTGAACGACACCATGACCACCAGCACCCTGAGGTGATCCTCGATATCTGGCCCACCATCAACACGTTTCCAGAGATGATTAAACAGAATCTGAAAGGTAAAATGAATACAGGTAACTGAATAAAACTGGTACATATGCAGTAGGTCGTCAGTTAACTAATCCTTCACTGACTCCTGCTCGGCTTGGCTTTCACCTGAATTAGGACGCGGGGTCCCAGAAGTGTCGTGACCTGGGTCTTCAACATCAGGGATGCTAAGGTGAATTCGAAATGTATTTTAAAAACGTGACTAATAAAAAAGCAAAATGATTTATAGGATAATTATTGCGTAAGGAAGAAGGAGAGATGGACAGGACAATGGTCACAGGGCCAACAGAACGCGGACAGATAATGCGACAGGAAAAAGGAAACAGAAAACGAAATTTTAGAAAGAAAATGGCTAACAGAAAATGAACAGACGAACGGAGAGAGGAAAATGGTAAAACTCAAAAGACAACAAAGACGGAAAAAATACAGACACACGCCAACACCATCGCCAGCGCGTTAATTACCCTTCAGCGGCCTTTTCCTCCATAACAAGACAGCAGCATAGCGAACCACGTGGGCGAGTGAGCAGGATGGGACTCCAGCTCGGGCTGAGGGATGGGAAGGGATAGGAATGGATGGGAGGGAATGTGAAGTAGATTGGTAGGTAGAAGAAAGCTTTAAGCTGGAACCACCTGAAAGCTTCTCATCTGCCTATCTCTGACTCGTAAAACAACGCCTGGCACGCAGATATTGCTCAAAAGTTTACCGCATATTTGCTGCACCGCCTCGCCCTCGGCTCCACGCTGTCGGGAATGCACGTAATTGAATGAGTTTGCAACAGAGAGAGAAAAAGAGAGAGCGAAAAGCACTGAACCTGGTTTGTAACAGAGAGAGTTTGTGAGCCAAACATATGACAATACGTTATACTATATTGTATGCGACATATACAAGTGGCACTAAGTTATACTGTGCATGTGCCACTAAGCCATGCCTTCTTATTCGTCTAAAATAAGTAAGTTACATTAATAGCTGTAGCTTGTAGGCCTACAGTAGTACACATGTAGCTTACTCTACCACTTTCTCCCAGAATATAACAAAATATATAACAACGATATAAAATACTAGTTATTCGAATTCAATTATGGAAAAAGAGTCTAAATAGGATATATGCCTTGGGAACATATCAGTAGGCTTGTTTTAGCCACTGTTTGCACTTTGGGTTGCTATGTCAAGTCTCCACGCTTCTCCAGGTGAACGTTTTTAAGTGTCCATCTCCGCTTAGGTCGTTATCTCAGTCTCCACGCTTCTCCAGGTGAACGCTTTAAGCCCCCATCTCCGGTAAGGATCGTTATCTCTGTCTCAAAGCTTCTCACTGACAAGACACACAACTTCCTTGAGTGTAGTCGTTTGCTCTCACAACTGTACACAAGTCCAAAACACCCTCACAACCCGCCATTATTAACCCCCCCCCCTCCTCACCCCCCACGGCCACTAACAAATGCTACACCACTAACGAGGGAGTTGTCAAGCGAACGTGCTAACCGAGTGTGGCCATAAACGCATCTGGAGGATAATGGTAGAGGTGTGGGTTTAACAACACGTCCACGGCAGAAGAGTGGTCGTGAGATCTGAAACAACAACACGTCCAGAGGTGGAGGAACTGAAAGAGGAGGAGGAGGAGGATGCTAAGCTCTGACATAACAACACGTAGCATAAAATAAGAATAATATACTAATAAAGAAAAATCACAACGACAAAATTAATACTAATATTTTCGCCTATATAAGAATAAAAATCCACTTTAACGTCGAAGATATAAATCTTATATTATCCTTGACAGGGAAAAAACTCACTCCAAAAGTAATGAACTCCATATAATAATAACCCTATACTCACACTGTCAGTATAAAGCCCCACTTTGACTCAAAATTAAAAATCCTATTTTCACCACTGCAAGGATTTAAATTAAAACTTGAAACTTTAATCCTAAGGTGTGATCGACCCACGTAATATCCTGGCGTGGCCCGACACCAGCGAGATTACAACAATCCTTACAATTTACAGCACTGCCTTCATTATTACTCCGAGTCTACACACACACACACCCACGAACACCCCAGCAGCGTCTGACAGGTAAATACAGGGTAATAAACAGTTAAATAATCAATTAGGTTAGGTAAGGTTAAATTAGGTTAGGCCGGGTTAAATTGGGTTTGGGTTTGCTTACGATAGGTCAGGTTAGGTTGGGTTAGGTTAGGTTAGGTCAGGTTAGGTTGGGTTAGGGTAGGATTAGGTTTGCTTAAGTAAGGTTCGGTTTGAATCAGGACAGATTAAATCACGTTAGATTAGATTAGGTCAAACTTTAAGAGGCGTAAATCCAACAGCTTAAAGTCTCCCAGTTAATTACAAGACAAACAAACAATCACCACCGCCTTAATAACACGACTCAGGTTATCATTCCCCGTAAAAGTCAACGAAATTGGTTGATTTTTCCTCCTCTCGCCTCTGCACAAAAGACCTGGAACCTCCCCCCGACCTGAGCTACCACCGCTGACGGGCCAAAACTACACAATAATCGTCAAGTGACTCATTCACACACCAACACAATAATGTGAACCTGGAGACGACGAGCACAGCAGACGTTCATTTTGGAGGAGGGGAGAAAGAGGAGGAGGGGAAGGCGGAAGAGGAGAAAGAGAAAGAAGCGAGGGTGGTGGAGTGAACGAAGGTGGTGGAGGAGGAGGAAGAGAATGGAAGAGGAGGAAGAGACGGTGGAGAAAGAAAAAATAGTAGGAGGAAGCAATGGAAATTGAACATGGGGGAAAAATACAGAGGAGAAGCGGAAAGAAGAAGAGGATACTGGAAGAGGAGGAGTGGAGACATGAGATCGGAAAAGGAGGAGGAATAGAAAAAATGTAGAAAGAAGATAAGGAACCGGAGAGGAAGGAGGAGAAGGAACATGGTAGTGAAAGAGAAGAAGAAAGAAATCACTGTTGAAGAGGAGAGGAAAAGATAGCAGAGAACGTGGGGAACGGAGGACTTGGGTAAATGAAACGAAAGAGGAGATGAAGAGACAATAATATACGGGATGAAGAGGAGAGAGACAAAGGAGAAGAAAAAGTGGAGGAGGAGGAGGATGGAAAGAGATCAAAGGGTCACAGTAGGTGCTTCAGAGTGGACACGGCTTTCTTGTCCTAGACACACCATAAACCTCATCTACAGACAGAGAAAGAATTCCTCCCTAAAAGCAGTGTCGTATCATCACTGAACGCATGAACTAACCCCCTAAAGCGACTTACATTAGAGGGGAAAACCTTACAAATAAAGACCCCCCAAAAATACAAATAATTAGGAATATCAAGATACGCTCTCAGTGAACAAGAACTGGACGATAAATTATACGAGATACTACTAACAATGACAAAGAAACAAACACACGGTCAGACAGAAAGAGGAAGACTAAATTATGAAACAAACACACAAGGTCTTGTCTCAACACCTCAAACACCCTAGCCAAGTATGTTGATTTCAGTAACTAACTAAGACATCTTCTGAAACAACATGAACAAGAAAGAATTGTTTTAACCCCTTGAGTACTGTACGAGGGTCATCAGTATCGCATCACCTGGAGCTAAAAGTCTGACCAAGTCTGATAAACACCAAACTCAATTCTAATCTAAACCGTCACTGAACAAAGTCGACTACTAAGATATACATACATTCAAACTTCAAGCACGAGTCCTTCATTACATTCTGACATCACCAAAGAATGTTCTGTACTTCACTAAAATCTGACATCACCAAGCAATGTACTTCACTAAAATCTAACATCACCAAACAATGTACTTCACTAAAATCTAACATCACCAAGCAATGTACTTCACTAAAATCTAACATCACCAAACAATGTACTTCACTAAAATCTAACATCACCAAGCAATGTACTAAAATCTAACATCACCAAAATCTGACATCACCAAGCAATGTACTTCACTAAAATCTGACATCACCAAGCAATGTACTTCACTAAAATCTAACATCACCAAACAATGTACTTCACTAAAATCTAACATCACCAAACAATGTACTTCACTAAAATCAAACATCACCAAGCAATGTACTTCACTAAACATCACCAAGCAATGTACTTCACTAAAATCTAACAACACCAAGCAATGTACTTCACTAAAATCTAACATCACCAAACAATGTACTTCACTAAAATCTAACATCACCAAACAATGTACTTCACTAAAATCTAACATCACCAAGCATAAATCCATTACAATCTGACATTACTGAGCAAAGTTCATCAAAAATATTTACATCACCAAAGCGAGAGTCCATCAAGTACAATCCATGAGTATATTCTGACATTAAAAAAAAGCATAAATCTATTAACATATATCACCAACATACGAGAAAATATGAAAATCAACATCATACATTAACACCAAGTAAGCCAAGTCGATCCTCCCTCATAAGTAGCAACCTTAGGCGGTAATTTTGACACGGCGAGTCTTAAGGCAATGAAGACACAACTGGGATTATATCGGTAAACTGAGTGAAGCCTTGAAGCAAAGTTTATATATACTGAGGCCAGGATACACACAGCTGGGTATTCTTCGGCCTACTGAGCAAAGACTAAAAGGTTTGGTGAGAGAGAGAGAGAGAGAGAGAGAGATCGTTTCTACGTTACATCAGTCTCAGGTCAACATTTTTTTCCCTCCACGACGAAAACCAGGGCAATAAGGTAGTGTACAATGACTAAACCACCAAACCAATTCGTATCCTTTACATAATATCCCAGATAATAACTCTACATTGATGAACCTTCTCTTCCCTCTCTCTCAACTGTCTTTACACCATCACCTGTTTGTTTTCATGATGACGGGTGATTACAGGTGAGGTTGAGCATGTTATGGGGTTGTCCTCACCAGCGCATTTGTATTTGTTTCATCAAATTTCTTGTATGTAATACAGATTTACGAATAAACATGTTATTGATATGCATGTAAAATATATTGAAATTTGTGTTGTCATAATGATCAAGGGCATAATTTGCATATGGAACAAGAATGGCATTCTTCCCTGAGAACTTCAATAGTATGCCATTTTCACCCAGAGAGAGAGAGAGAGAGAGAGAGAGAGAGAGAGAGAGAGAAGGTCCAGGGTGACAACACCAATGAAAATGAAAGTGAGGAATCATTTGTGTGTTCATATTTTTTTACTATTACAATCAGACCTTAAAATTAGATGAATTGTGTATAACATCCTCAGGTAAGGGACATTATAACAAAGAATACTCACAGGTGTGTGTGTATTTCAGGATCCCAACGAGTATTTCATTTAGTTTCGATACTGACACGTTGGGAAGGAGACTCGGACTTTTTGAGGTGACTGTACCAACCCAACAGATACATTCCGGTTTCCATCGGACACAAGGGACGTGATACCTTTTTTCATGGGTGTACAGTAATTGTGTTTCTAATTTCACTGCGAGCCACGACACATTTCGCTCTGTTATAAACTTGGGGTACTCCATACTCTGAACTTCAAGCTTATGATACGACAAACTCACAATAAGCTTGATACATTGATACAACAAAGTCATTAGCTATAAGTTTATAATTCAGCAAACTCATTAGAAGCTTATGACACAACAAACTCGTCCGGAACTGTAAGCTTATGACACATCAAACTCGGCCGGAATTATAAGCCTGACACAACAAACTGGTCCGGAACTGTAAGCTTATGACACAACAAACTCGGCCGGAACTATAAGACTGACACAACAAACTCGGCCGGAACTGTAAGCTTATGACACATCAAACTCGGCCGGAATTATAAGCCTGACACAACAAACTGGTCCGGAACTGTAAGCTTATGACACAACAAACTCGGCCGGAACTATAAGACTGACACAACAAACTCGGCCGGAACTATAAGACTGACACAACAAACTCGGCCGGAACTATAAGAGACAACAAACCCGGCCGGAATTATAAGACACAACAAACTCGGCCGGAATTATAAGACTGACAAAACTCGCCGGAACTATAAGACTGACACAACAAACTCGGCCGGAACTATAAGACTGACGACAACAAACTCGGCCGAACTATAAGATGACACAACAAAGAACTAAGACACAACAAACTCGGCCGGAACTATAAGACTGACACAACAAACTCGGCCGGAATTATAAGACTGACACAACAAACTCGGCCGGAACTATAACACAACAAACTCGGCCGGAACTATAAGCCTAACACAACAAACTCGGCGGAACTATAAGCCTGACACAACAAACTCGGCCGGAACTATAAGCCTGACACAACAAACTCGGCCGGAACTATAAGCCTGACACAACAAACTCGGCCGGAATTATAAACATAAGACCTGACAATAAGCTTGGAGCGACCACCAAAACACTATTTTTTAATAAACTAGATAGAGTGAGGGAAGGAAGGAAGAAAGGAAAGGAAGGACAGTGAGGGAAGGAAAGAAGGAAGGATAGTGAGGGAAGGAAAGAAGGAAGGACAGTGACGGAAGGAAAGAAGGAAGGACAGTGACGGAAGGAAAGAAGGAAGGACAGTGACGGAAAGAAAAAATGAAGGACAGTGAGGGAAGGAAAGAAGGAAGGACAGTGAGGGAAGGAAAGAAGGAAGGACAGTGACGGAAGGAAAGAAGGAAGGACAGTGACGGAAAGAAAAAAGGAAGGACAGTGAGGGAAGGAAAGAAGGAAGGACAGTGAGAGAGGGGAGGAAGGAAGGACACAGACGGAAGGAAGGACAGTGAGAGAGGGCAGGAAGGAGAAAGGTAAGACAGTGAGGTTAAACGTAAGTAGCAGGTGGACACACGCACCTTGTACTGTTAGTTACGGTAACACCTAAATGGTTGGGTATACTTAGAAGCAAAAATAACACCGTCTTATTCTGGCCGCACGCCAAGCTCTCTGCTACTGTTTTTACCCCCCAACCTTGTGTTTGTCTGTTTCTCTGTCTGTATATGCCAACACGATGTATTATATAAAGCAGATTATCCCGTGTTGGTGAAACTTTTGGGAAATGAGTCGAGGGGTTGACCAAGGATGACCTGAGTTAATGGTAGAGAACGTCAGTGTTTTTGTCAGTGTCACACGTTAAGGTCAAAGTTTGTGTTGGGTGATCGTGAGGGCGTTTGTGTTCTGAAGATTCTCTCTCTCTCAAGTTGCAGTGGTGAGTTATAGACGCTTGGGTCACTTACAGCCAAATTTAGTGGCCACTGCAGTAATACACTATTATTACTTACGGTCTAACTCTTCTGTTCAAACTCACTAAAACACGTAGGCTATATGAACTTCATGAAAAAAAAATTATATATATATATATATGGTAATTTTACAAAACAAGTGTTATTTTCGTACACTGAAGAAGGAGCTGCTCAATCATGGAATCCAAAATGAACGCTTAACCAAAACACGCAACATGACCTTAAAAGTTCTCGACCAATATAGGCTCGAGGAAGGATTCACTAGAACCTCGTGCGATTAATTTTCACCGTCAAATTATGATGTAAGAACACAATCACTTGCCTCACTTAAGCTCCAGTATAAAAATAAGGGCCGTGGCAGCGTCAAAACTCCACGGAAAATCTGACGTAATGGGTCATTACACGGGTTCAAAAGGAAGCACGACAAAATTTCTGAAGATTATGTGTTTAGAGGAGACACTAATAGTGTGTGTAGTGTGTACAGGAGACGTAAGTAGTGTGTAGGCTATACAGGAGAGGTTGATGATGTCTATGTGTGTCGTCGAGTAGACAATAGTGTGTTGTGTGAGCATGACGTAAACAGTGTCTATGTGTTAATAATGTATCTGTATCTACTGTATGTGTCTGCAGGAGCTGTATAATTGTGTATATACAGCAACATGTGTGTACAGGATACATTAATAGTGTTCATGTGTGTGAACAGATATTTAATAACGTGTTCACTGTGTACAGGAAACGTAAATAGTAACTCTACTGAAATCAAATGACATTGAGAAGTGTGTCTATGGGACCAAAAATCACTGTATCATGTCACATTTAAACCTTGAAAGTGAGCCGTAACTTAAGTATAAAAACGCTTCTGGGCTGGTGATGTAACACACACAAGGTAGGAATATATATATATATATATATATATATATATATATATATATATATATATATATATATATATATATATATATATATATATATATATATATATCATAATCACCTTGAGACCTAGACAGACGACTTCCAAGTATCTAGACAGGCAATTTCCACTTACCTACACTAAAGACCCAAATTTTCCAAGTTAAGGCTTCATTGTACTGCATATTAATGGAGTATAAAGATAAGAAATGACGTTCGTGATATGGAACTTCTCGGTCTGTGTAACAAGTCGTGTTTCCAGGGTTAGTTTGGAGCTTGTTACTTGCGTTAATGTAAGTTCAAAACTTCTATCCCACCCTTTAATCATCTTCAGGTAATCATGTTATCACTTATCCTCCCCTATAACTTTGAAATAAATACAGAACGCCTTATTGAACACTAAAATCGTCACCTTATAGCGACAAATAACAGCAGCACTCACTCTAAACACAAAACTAAATATATGAGATGGTAACAATGATGAATTTACGCAATAAATTAACAACAAAGAATATGTGCGAGATATCAGAAACGAAAAATAATTCTTGCATGGTGTTAATGATGAATAATTGATGCTATATATAAGAACAAGGGGATTTATGTGAAACTGCCCGTCACCATTCCCTATACAATATATTCTCGTCAAGAACAAGCACACGTAAATAAGGATCACCGTAATCGAACAATAATCAAGTCTTCCAATTCATGATAGACACTATGAGGTCTTCCAGTAGGCGGTAGAAAACACTATGATATTCAATAGAGAAAAATTTCATGATCTCTGCTAGACTAGAAGAGACGCAATACAAAAAAATCCAAGCCGGAACGGAGAACAAGATAGTCAAGAACTATCACAGAACAAAGAATGAAGGTCAAGCATCAATAAGTAATATTTCGGATGACCAAACTATTTAAAAGCACAAAAAAGTCAATATATACTATCAGAAGGCAACGTGTTTTCCCATCCTTAAAATTATGATGAAACCCAAATTCAAAATAACTAAGTATTTATGTACAACAGAAAATGACTAATTGAAAATAGCTTTAAACATAAGAAGGTAACTGTACCATTTGCTCACGAAAACGACGACTAAGACTCCGGGTATAGCATAAGCTCCTGCGAACTTGGTGGAGGCGAAAGAACACGGGGAGCCAAAGGAATGATAATAATATTCAAGGCACTTGTGCTCTCTCGATTTGAATATTGTTGTGAACTAACATCACCGTTTAAAGCCGGTGAAATCTCCAAAATGGAAAATGTACAAAGAACATACACTGCTAACTGTGACTGTCAAACATTCCAACTACAGTGAATGCTTTAGTGCATATAATTGTGCACCCTGCTTCGTATATTCGCGAGGAATATTATAATTTACACTGGGAATATAGCAACTTGAATTCCTGGCCCCAAACTTAAACACAAACATAAGGACTTACTGGAATGAGAGACATGGTAGCAGGTACAAGACTCGTTCACTCTGAACTTGAAGCGATATAAGTAAAATAGGAGAATATATCGTTAATATCTGAGATACTGGATTTTTCACCTTAATGGCAGCAAATAAAAGAAATACGACCCAAAGACCAATATACAGTACGTCTTCAAACGGCAACTTAGATTAGAAGAAATTTTTTGTATTAATATGTCTACGTAAGAATAGCCTATCCTAGAACAGACGTTGCTTATTCCTCGCAAAGGTTGGTTGAGGTGCAGGGCTTGACTAATCCCATGGTAGCTACAGTATACCAAGTAGACAAGCTGTAAACTTCTGTTGTGCTGAGTATATTTTCCACTATTTTGAGTGTAAATTACTCCCATTATTCAGTAAACTAACAAAGAGTAATAAGAAATATTCAACAAGGCAAATTTATTTTAAAAAGTTATTGCTATGGTAATTTTTCTCGCGGTCTTGACATCAGCGCCAGCCAAGGAATATGAAATAATGCAAAGCGTCTTTACGATTTCATGAAACCTAAGAGCGAGCTGAAAATTTCAAATAGACCATCCAAAAACACTAAGAGAAAAGGGAGTAGGGAAGGGCTTGGCTGTACCAAGTGGCAACATAAAGAGTTAAGAACAAATAAAAACATAAAACGAATGATAACTCTTACTTTTTACTGACAGCCCAAAGCCTAATAATAAAAATATATTAACTTCTGCAAATGATTTAATATATTTTAATTAACTAGCAGCTAAAAAAATAATATGAATCTCTTAATTATATCTAAATAGCATGGAAAATACTCCGGGACTTAGGAAACAACCAACACCAGGTTTAGTTAACACAGTAAACCTGACCCTATACTCTACATCTAACACCACTTCAAGATCTCCTTTACAAACTGTAATTTGCGTCATATTAACATTTAGTGACTAAATGTTAATAAGCTTCTTGTTGACTAAATTTTAGTCAACAGGAAGCTTATCTGATACGTCATTATTTTTGTTCATTATTAACAACTACATAATACAATAGTGACTCATAACTAGCCACATATTTACTAATAACAACCATATAACAGTAACTCGTATAGAGCCACCATAACTGGTGACTATACAGTATACCGTAACTGAATCATGACTTATAAATAACCACATAACAGTGACTCATAAATAACCACATGTGGTGATTTTATACAAGTAATGACATCATAGGCTCAGTCTAAATAACCATAAAATAATACTGTAGTAACTAAAGTCATTTGGAAAACATGAGTCACCTTCAACAGGATACACTGTATAGTTCACTAAGTTGTTCTCTGGCATATATATTTAGTTTAAATATTATGCTTATTATAATTTAAATATATGTGGATAATTCTACACAACAACAAATATGTTTTGACGTATATAAAAGTGTCATAAATTATTTATAAGATTAAACAATTTACTGGAATTTTCGATGTATTCTAATTTTCTTGTAGCTTTCAACTCATTTTCTGGAGCTCATTAAATTACAGACTTAAAAAGTTCCAAAGTAGGGATATATTTGTGAGGAAAAAAAGTTGACAAATAGAATAAAATCGCAAAATATTAGCTAGTTTCTATTATGGTCAACATGAAATTACACCCCAATAAATACCAAATTCTTGATTCATCCGCTAGGCGGCGAGCAACTGGAAATTGGTCAATTGAAGTTCACCAGCAACAGTGATTTCGTCAGGCGCCGGTGATGAAACCTTTCCAAAAATATTGACCGGTATTTATTTTCCCTTTGAAAATAAATCAAATAGATCATCAACACAAGGAAGGTTGACGCGTGGAATTTATTATCTGCGTCAGAAAATATACGGCAGACATTATTTTGATGAATAGCTATTACACCCATAGAAGAAATTACAGCAAACCAAGTGAGACATATACTGTTTAAGGTAAGTAATGGCATCCAGGACACCATGCACCACCATAACGAGGAAACGGCTACAGGTGAGTAATGAGATGGATGGAAAGTCGACAATTCCGTGATGGTTTAAGTCTTTACTCACCACCGCGAATCCTCCCAATCTCTCGTCTCCAATGCATGAGGATAGGATGAGTAATCATAATATTCCCCAACATCCTCCTTATCCTGCTCCAAAAACATATATCAAGGTCAAACAGCCGTGGTAATGCATCCATTCTGAAAGTCAAGTAGCAATGTCCATAAGCTTTTAGAAACATCGTACATAACGCCAATGGTAAGTTCGAGACACAAGTTGTTAAAGAGTTATAACTGATGATTCCAGATACAATAGTTAATCCAACTTGCAAGGCTTGAACACCAACATCCTTACTGAATAACGTCACGGTTCTCAAAGCTCCCGTAAATGGAAACATTACAATATAGCAAACTAACTCACTCGAACTCATGTAAGATGATGGCATAGATATCATACACTCCACTGTAACTAGATGCGATTAACGTTACGATATCGTTGTTATTTCCTAGTGGGTCAAGTTAAGGCGGGCAAAGCTTGGTAGCCTAATCTCCGAGCCATTAACATTCTGCCATATGATGTACTTCCAGGTTAATGTACATAAATTATCAACGAAATTTTCTTCTAGTTCCAAAGCAATAATATTCCGATAATGTAACGCCTTTTTCGACCCCCAAAATGAAGACCTACACATATTTTATATTCCAAATCCCCGAAAGCAGATAATGAGGACAGGCACACTGCGAGCCCCACTAGATATTATTATATAAACAGTTCTTTATCATGAAAGACAATTCAATTAGCGCCAACATATGTATGCAGCATTAAAGAAAAAATTATGAAATGTTTTAAAAAACATGTACTGTACAGTACTGTGTGAGATCACGTTATCCGAAGGCAAGCAACACCATCTGGTACCGAAACTGTTGATACTGAGTAAACTGCGTTTTGCCGAGTGTATAAACTTCTGCCGTTATTCCAAGTACACTTTGATTTTAAAGTATATTGCGTCTGTTATTTTGGGTAAACTTTGATATTTCTTTTAGTATACACTGTTCTGATTCTGCGTCAACTTTCCGTTATTTAAGTGTAATTTTCTCCAGTTTTTCAGTGTATGCATTCCGTTATTTGGGTGTAAACTTCTCCTGTTATCCTGAGTAAATTTTAAGCTATATTGAGTGTAAATTACTCCCATTATTCTGAGTAAACTTGTTTTGTGTTTAATCTACTCTCGTTATTATGGGTCTACTCTGGTTCCGTTACCCTTTATGTTAAACTTTCAGCAATCATGTTTCTGTTGTTCTGAGTAAATTTTCCGTTAATTCTGAGCATACGTGAATGTTTCCCATCATTCTGAATAAACTACAGTACGGTATTTCTATTATTCTGATTTAACTGTTTCCACTAGTTTGAGCAATTCCATGATTTTGGGTAATTATGATCAAAAATATACTTTGTTATTGCAAGTAAAAATATAAGTTTCCATTAATACGAGTAAACTTTCTCTAACTTATTACCTGTACCAACAAATTGTTTCCAGCAGTTACTTACACCAGTGGTTAATATTACATGTCCTCAGTTCTGCTTTCATTTAATTCACTATTTTAAACGTCATAAGTTTTATTTATGAGTTGTGAAGTTTTGTGTTTGTGAGTTACTTCTGTTGTTGTATTTGTGAGTTACGCCTGTTGTTGAATTTGTGAGTTACGCCTGTTGTTGTATTTGTGAGTTACGTCTCTTGTATTTGTAAGTTACGTCTCTTGTATTTGTGAGTTATCTACGACTCTTGTTGTATTTGTAAGCTAAGTCTGGTGAAATACTGTATTTATTAGTTACGTCTACTATTGTATTTATCAGTTACGTCTGGTATATAAATTGTGAGTTACATCTAGTACAGAACAGTACAGTACTGGATTGTATTTATGGGTCAGGTCTGCCATTAGCGAGAACGCATTTGTTGCATCTTTTAAATATGAGGTACTACATTATATTATCTCATTGTAGCGTTGAATTCCAAGCTATATAATATACCTAACTAATATATTCGTGGTGTAGGTTTAGTACTGTCTACTGCTCTATATACAGTAGTGGGCAACTCGAGTGAACGAAACTATTTCATATTTAAAGAATAGTTTAGGTCCAACAGGTTATTGCGTGCTATTAGGCTTTTATAAGCTTGGCTTTTTATAAGGTCTCCATAAAAGTCTCTAATATTCAACATTTTCTTGGTCTTTTCTAAGTGAATAAATAAGTTTAATGACTTCAGTGCCCAGCAGCGTAAAAATAGCACAGTACTTTTTCTCTATCACTTACTATGGAAACAAAACAACCAGTAACTATAACAAGAACATAATAATTAGTAGCATATAAAAATACTCGGACTTTTTCTCTCATTTTTTTCAATAAAATTGGTCATTAAACCCAAATAGCCAATAGTCTAAAATTACAACTAGCACTTTCCTGATAATTTTTAGTGAATTAGTCATTAAATCCCAGGAGCCAACTGCCTAAAATTATAACTAGCATTTCCGAATTTTTTTTACCCTAGTATACACTACATATAATCACTAAGCTTAACAAACGCTTCAATAAGCAGTAGGGGAAAATTCTCGACACGTCCTTCCTCTCTTCCCCGTTAACCCACTGAACCATCCCAAGCTCTTGTTATGGTTGTCACTTGAGTAGTCGGCTGTGGTTAAGGAAGAAGTGTCGGTCCTGCTCAATTACCCTAATGCACACCACGCTGAAATGTTAAAAATCTTCTCTCTCTTTCGGGTTCCGGGTTCAAGTCGAGGAGTAATTACTTTTCCAGGGTAATGTACAAGAACACGAGAGGTAATATTAGAGCAGCCATTACATAATGTTTCACTGCACCTCGTAATTTCTCACGGGCTTCAGACAACTCAGGTATTTATATTTTGTCATACCTATGTGATGATTAATTGTCACTGTAGCTACGTGAATTAGTATCATTTGATAATCACGACAATGCCAACCACAGTAATTCTTAACATCACTTTAACATTTATCAACATCACTGCAATAATTCCCAAGGGTAATGCAATAATTCTCAACACCACAGCAACGTTTTTCAACATCACTACAATAATTATCAACATTACCGCTATAATTATCAAGATAACTTCAATAATTTCCCAAAACACTGTAATAATTTTCAACATTACACCAACAATTATTGAGAATACTGCAATAATATTCACCATTACAGCAATTATTTTCAATACCACAGCAATAATTCTTCCACACAACAATAATTATCATCATCATCACAATAATAATTCTCAACATCACAATATTAATTCTCACCACCACGACAATAATTATCATCACAATAATAATTCTCACCACCACAATAATAATTCTCAACACAACGATAATAAATTACCATCACCATCACAATAATAATTTTCAACACAACGATAATTTTCAACACCTGAACAATAATTCTCAACACAACAATAATTATCATTACCATCATCACAACAATAATTCTCAACACATTAATAATTATCATCATAATCACAATAATAATTCTCACCAACACAACAATAATTATCATCACAATAATAATTATCAACACAACAATAATTACCATCATCATCACAACAATAATTCTCAACACCACAATAATTACCACCACCACCACAATAATAATTATTCTGTATCAATAACGCAACAATAGTTTTCAACACCTCAAAAGTAATTACCATCAACACAGCAATAATTATAATCACCACAATAATTCTCAACAGCACAGCAGTAATTACCATCATCACCATAACAATAATTCTAATCACCACCACAATAATTCTCAACACCTCAACAGTAATTACCATCATCACCACAACAATAATTCTGAACACCACAGCAATAATTCTGAACACCACAGCAATAATTCTGAACATTATAGTAGTAATAATTTTCATCATTTCTAAAACTCATCTTTTTGTTTAATCTTTTTATCTTCCTAGCTAATCATTTTCAAACATATGATAAAATGTATGATTGCTTTTCCTTTAAAAGTGTGATACTTTTTGTTTATTCTACTGTAGATATGTGTAACAGATAAACGTAGCAGAGTTACTTTTCCACTAACTTGTAATACTGTACCAGCTACACATTGTAGTTCCCACATTTTACAAAGAGAAAAAACAAATGTTCTACCCGCTATTAATTTATATTAAGGCAGATACATTTTTCCGTGTATTTATTTCTACGTTAATTTACAGAAATATTGTTACAACTGTTTAACTTTACTTCAATTTAATTTCTATGTTGATCCAGGGAAATGGCGTTAGAACCTTTTAACTTTTTTCATACGTATGTTACTTCAAAGACAGTTACAACCTTTCTGAAGCTAAATGATTTTGCAAGAAGTATTTTGTGAATGTCGAAAGAAAATTTTGTATTTTCTTCATTATTGACAAGAACTCGTAATTTGCTCACGTCAACACAAGTGCTTATATTTCCCACCCTAGGAAATAACTCGTTAATTGGAGTATGCTGCATAAAATGCTTCTATGATGCACACGTTTAGACAGAGGATTATTGTATTTCACACCGTGTTCAAGAAATGTGTTTTTGTCCTGATGACGATGAAAGAAATCCTTGTATTTTTTCCTCGCTGAAAAAATAACCTTTATTTCCCTTTTGCTGAAATAAAACCAAGTTGAAAGAAATCCTCGTATTCTGCATTCCTTGAAAGAACTCGTATTTTGCAGCAGTTGAAAAAAGGGTCTTTATTTTGTTCTCATTGAAAGAAATAGCCCAGTGGTAGTGGTTTTCTCATCTAAATAAGCCTATAGTACTTTACTCTGTGAAAGAAGTAGCCATGTGGCAATGTAGTTTTCTCACTGAAAGAAGAGCTCACAATTTGCTCGATGAAAGAAATAGCACAATCTTATTTTGCACATTAGGGCCAGTACCACCACCACCTAGAAGTCAGTCACCACAGACCGTTAAAACTCTGGTTCAGTGATTTCATTACAGAAGACCCGGGAACAAACAACGTCTGGCGAAGCAGCGACAGATAAAAGCATATTTCTGTGACACATTAATGGTTACCAGTTAAAAATGCAACTCAATAAATGCCCAGTTAATAGCCTATCAAGTGAGGAATATTGCTCTCCCACAGTTAATATCACGAAAGGTTTATTCCTTTTAAACTTACACAATAGTAAGCAAAGCCTCAATAATGAATAAGTTAACACAGCATATTTCGATCACAAAATTTACATTATACCGTTCATATCATTTCTATCGGAAAGAGAACATTATGTAAAACTTATTTATATCACAAAGTTAGTATTACATTATCTCACAAAATTAATTTAACACTACATATAGCAACATTCCTATCACAGTTAACATTACACAAAGCAATATTTCTTTCCTAGATTTTCCTAGATTTAAAACTTTATATAAATCACATTCCAAAACACGATAAGAACATTACCTTTCAAGCTCCAAATTAAAACAAGGGTAAAGTAATTTTATCATAAGAGGCACAGTGAACGACATACCCGAGTCAAGAGTCCTGGATGGCATGTTAAATTAACTCAAGGTAGCGTGTATTTCTGAACTAATATTTTGCTTCCTTGTGCGGCCTTATTAATTATGTTTTCCTCAGACCTGGCAGAGGTTACGTTGTAGCTATCGAGATAGGTTGAAATCCGTTTCCGATAATTCAAAAATCTAACCTAACTTAACACAGGTTTAAGTCGATTACATTTAGTGACGAGTTTGAGTAGGAAATTTTCGTCACTGATTTCAGCTAATCACAATATCTTGACAATATTTCTTCACTGGTTTAATGAAGAAATTAATATGACAACGCCATAAAAGTTAATATGCTCAGTTAACACCAGGTAAACCACATTCCCAGGTTAACACTAGCCAGTTAATGTCGATTAGTGTCTTTCTACCTAACAACTTGTTAACGCCTACAGGCTAACTACATGACTGAGTTAACACTAGCCACTTCTCGCCAATTAAAACATTCCTACAAAAACGTCGTGTTTACGCCAGCAGGTAATAATTAACGGCAGGTGCTTTATCACTAAACTTGGTTTTGGGAACATTTGTTATCTAAATGTTACTTACACCAAACTATTCTGAATTTCGTTTGAAAACTGCATATTCATGACTTCGGCAAAATGACATAAATCACCACTGTCCTCTGGTTCTAGCAGTGCTCAGTGGCTCGTTCCTGCTCAGTGATTGTTGTTTTTATATTTACAAGGAACGTTGTTGGCGCTCAGACCACGGCCTAATTAACGTTTCCCAAGTAAACTCATTTTTTTTAGTTGGCACAGGATCTGTTAACCAAAAGTACAGTAAAGTAACAAATGTGTTACAAACGAAATCCCTAAGACCCATAGTTCGGTGGTGACAGTGTACAGTAGTGCAGTATTATCAAGAAGCAGCTGAAGGCAGGATAGTGACTTACTTACCTCAAGTCCCAGAAGAACACTGTTGCACCAGGTGTCAGGGAGGTGGTCATCCACCTTCACCACCACACCGTCGTAGCCGTTGTTGAGTAGTTGTAGCCCCTGAGGCAAGAGGGTGTTGTAATCTCCTCCACCACCACCACCACCGGCGTAGCCTTCTTCACCCATCCCCATCGCCACCACAACCACCACCACCACCACCGTCAACACACGCATCGTTGTTATTTATCTTATCCCTGGCACTCTCACAAGACAGGCATCGTTTACCCTTTCACTGTTGATCGTAAGACTTGCACAAAACTAGATGTTACACTGATCAAAATCTGATTAATTTTTCACTAACTAGTTGAATAACACACTTCTTAAGGTTTTGTGCCTTCACCACGTCACTCCTGTGCTTCAGCACACCATAAATTTAATCATTATTTCAGTAAAAATCACATAACATAGATGAAACAGAGAGGGAATCACTGTTACATTCCCGCGTTAAGTTGTCGGTCACACTCGCGACACGATCGCAAGAAGTGCTAGGGCAGCAGCGTGGGCCGGGAGGCACGAGACGCAGTGCAACGTGTTACCCCGCGCACACTGGGAACACAACTGACTCGCTGCGCTGCCGGACCTTCCCCGTGTGTACCAACCTGACGCCGCCAGGCCATGGGGAAAAAGGTCCTACCTGGGCACCGCCGCCGCTCCCGCAACAGGTCATACACCACCGCCACTCACGGCCCCAGACGCCCTCCGCAGACCTTTAGTGTTATTATTAATAGCATTATAATTTTTACCTATTATTATTATTATTATTATTATTATTATTATTATTATTATTATTATGACTGCTCTGCTTTCCCCATTTTGTTAACATCGACATAAACTTGCTTACATCATTATGTTTACGATGAAAAGAATAAAGATCTTGATTTAAAATCGTTTTGTTGATAATTCTTAATAAAAGGACCATAATAATATTACTAACAATAGTACTGTCATAACAAAAATACGGGCTACAATAATTAAGAAGGTAAATATATTAACACAAGCAATTACAGGCATAATGATAACAGTAATAAAAGTAATAACATTATATATTATTATCAGTATCATTTTGACAGCGGAGATCAGCGGTACACAGGGTAAGGAGTGCTCTGTGTGTGTGTGTGTGCAGGTGTCACCGGCTAAACAACCCCTAAATGTGGTCCGATTGCGTTAAGAATTGGCTCACTGGTAGATCTCTGTCTGTGGATGTTTAATTCACTTTATATTGTTTTCTGTTTCACATTTGGGGAAAAAATGGCAAAAATGAAGACAATCTGATAGCTTCATGTATGCTAAGGAAACTCCAAAAAATTATATTGCAAGTTCGAAAAATTCTTGTAGAAATTTACTCCCAAAATATGAGTTTTCATTTTAGGTCGGGTAAAGTCAGTTCTTGACTTTGTAAGCTAAAACTGCACTTGAACATCAAAGACCTTTTAGGTGCGTATTCTTGGGTTATACAATACTACAGTACATGCGCTAGTTCTCAACACTGAACCTGGTCTCCCTGAGTAAAGTTGCAAGGATATAAAAATCACAGTCGAGCGAAGGGTAACAATGACAGTAAATCAGCGAGCCTCACGTGATTCAGTTGAGCTCGTTTTTGAGAGTCTGAAAGATGTTCTAACTTATCGCTTGTCGCAGTGAGAGGGATAGGTGCATCGACTGCCACTCATGACATACTGTATTATGAATGTTCATTTCGTTATAATTGAAAGTGACAGTGCTGTCGTTTAAAGCTATTTGAAATCAATAATTTTAGTAATATTGGTTGAGAAGCAATATTGAGAGATGAAGGGACCCTCGACTCGCACCACACCCCCCCTCCACCCCCCCCTTAACTGCCCGCTCTAACCATCACCCCTGTTACCTCACTGGATAGTTTACACCGAGTTAAATTACATTGTCTCTCTCCTCTCACTTTGGTCATGTGATTATGATTAGTACCAAGAATCACATAAGGTTTGCTGATTCACTGTCAGTGGCACCCTTCGCTGGGCTGGGAATCTCTTACACCGTGCCACATAGTTCAGGGAGACCAGACAGGGGTGGAGGCATCTGTACATTTCTGTTCAACAAAAGCTTCAAGAAAACAAAAAAAGGAAATTCTAATGGATAATAAGGAACCACGTATACGAATAAAGTGTTAAATTTGTCAGCATATTCACCATAAATCTGGAAGCATTTTGAACGTGCTTAGTATTTTTTTACCAGTTTTTGCAAGACTATTATATTATACAGTGCTTTCCCTTGTGTCTACAAAAATTTTGCTGTGTGCAATCCATGAAGTCGGGGACGTTCTTATATGAACGATTCTGCACAAACATTATTATTGTTGTTGTTGTTATTGACGGGATCAGTGGCTGTTACTACCATCTGTATCTAGGAATGTAACGATCTAATTAGGTTTGTAACTATGTATGTATGTAACTATCTAACTGCGTATCCCAATATCTAATTAAATACTTAACAATCTAACTCCACAGGCGACTAACTACTTGCCAACTTAACTATTTTTCTTGACAGTAACCCCAAGAAGAGAAAGTGACACAATGCCGTACTTAAGACACACACACATATTCAATAGGACTGCCCCTAGAGCTGACAGGGTCTTGAGATCAATAGAATCAAGACCAAGGTCACAGCTTTGACAGAGACACCACCAGGCGTGAGTTGACACTTAGATCGAGTGAAGCTGAGTAATTATTGTTATTAACATTAGCGTTATTATTATTATTAATATTATTAGCATTTTCCTTATTATTGTTATTATTACAATTATTATTATTATTGTCATTATTATTGCTAATATTATTTCTAGTGTAAATTATTAACCTTATAACGCACTCAAAGACTTCAGTAGTTGCAACTCAGTGATATAACGTCAACGGCATGTCAAAAACGAAAGTAGATGGAGACAGGACAAGAAAATATTTACACATAGCTGCGTCGGCGGACCCTGAACGACGCTCCTGGATATGGCAGACAGCACGCGGTACCTAGATATCGTGGTGAGTCAGCGATAAACGAGAAACAGATGTACCACAGGTGAGTAACAAAACGTTGTGTTTATGTTTGGGAAATGCACACAAAATTACGTCAACAAATTTCCATCAAACAATTCTCCCATATGATACAACTTCCCGAGGAAAACAATTATAGGTTAGGTTAGGTTTGGTTAAGGAGGGGACAAAAAGGAGGGAGAGAGAGAGAGAGAGAGAGAGAGAGAGAGAGAGAGAGAGAGGGGGGGGAAGTAATGTAGATGAGAAAGCTATGAATAAATAATGTTGTTTATTTTTTTGTTTACTAATGTCAATATTACTATTAATACTATTATTGTTGTTGATGTTGTTGTTTTGTTGTTGTTACTGTTATTATTATTATTATTATTATTATTATTATCATTATTATTATATAAGTTTCCTCCATAATATTTACTAAATCAACTTCACACCCGCAATATAAAAGACTTACAGCTTCCCCTCATGACACGGTGTTGTTATGATGGGGAGAAGTGCGGCGGTATCCTGTCCCACGGTGGCACCACGAGTCCATCCAGCTCAGGAAGTTGTGTAAAGGGTGACGGTCAATGAGGCACTGGTCACACTACCTTTTATTGTATACTGAAGGTTATAGTATTCAGTGTGTTGTATCTACATTGGTCCAAACGGGTCGTAATACCTATGAGTCCCACTTAATGGAGCACAAATTCTTACTCCACTTTTAATCACCTTAAATATATACACTATTCGGCAGCGGCATGAAATACGAAGCGTGTAAGGAATAAGTTTATCAAAATTATGTAACTTTTATGTAAATTTCCAATGTAAATCTACCTTGTTGAATACAAACACTCGAAAGAATTCATATAAATATTGTAAATTATATTAAGTAAAGGAAGTAGGGATTTTTATTTTGAAGAGAGATTTAAGAATAATTTGAGGAACTATAAATTATGATCGAGAATAATGATGATAATATTAACAACTGTTTCCTGGTTCAGGTCGTATACAGCAGTTATCATTTACCTCTCTCTCTCTCTCTCTCTCTCCAGCCTCCTCACTCTCATATTCAACCTGTCAGGATAACTCCCTCACTACATTGTACACCTTCACTGGATCAATAACAAATACGGTACTTATTACACAAAACTAAATTACATGTCAATTAATCTCATATATTGCTTCGATATTTTATGCAAATTTATATTCTAAACAAACCAGAACTTCTTTAATATAATTTGTATTTTGTTTTTATCTGTAGTGAATGTTTTACGATTTTTGTACCGGTTTACAATACATTTAATTACAAATATTTTATCGTGTGTTCACCTGTCCTTCAATACCTGCTGCTATCCTAACACCGAATTTTCATCCATCTGTAAGTTGATTCCTTTTTGTTAACCGTGGATAAGCCGCCTCATCTAAAGCCCGTTAGAGTCTCTATAATTTCAGCGTTAGTTCAAGCTGTCGTATTCGACGCCGTAAGTGAAAATGGTCCAATTAGAAGCGTTTTTATATACATCAGTAACAGAAAACTCAGGTATCCGTCTCCTTCCCTGTCACTGTATCGTCCCGTCAATCCGTCCGTCAGTAATTCCCTCTCCAGTCATTCAAGAGATTGATGTATAACGCCACAAATATCGCACACATAATACAGTGCATATCTGTGTAGGATTATAGAGGTTCTGGATTAATTAAAAAAAATGTGCTTTGAGCCAGACTGATCATATATTACTTTTCATGTGTGTGTGAGTGTGTTGCTAATTTTGTAAGGAGGGGAGAGAGGGTGTTGTGGTGATGTGGTATCAGAGTGTTGTGGTGGTGTGGTTGCAGGGTGTTGTGGTGGTGTGGTGGTGTGGTAGCAGAGTGTTATGGTGGTGTGGTAGCAGCTAGCAGATGTTATTGTAGTGTGGTAGCAGTATATTGTGGTGAGGTATAGTAATAAGGTGTAGTGGTGGTGTGGTAGCAGGCTGTTGTGGTAGTGTGATAGCAGGGTATTGTGGTGATGTGGTAACAGGGTGTTGTGGTCGGGATAGGACAAGGGGAGTTAAGAAAGAATTCACCTTGGTCTTTTCTTCTCCCCCATCGTATCTCCGTCGATGCCTTGGGGTGAGAAGAATCTGTGGGAGGAAAGACTTGGGGGGAGGGCGAGTGCAGGTCAGCCCCCTCCACTAATACCTCCCCACCCCCGTCCCCTCCCCCTCTCACCCCACCATAACCAAGGAAAAGGAAAAGACGAACAGAAGAGGAGAAACAAAATCTAGTTTATTTGGCTTCTCTGCTGTACCGAACTAGAGGAGAAGGAGAAAAATTGAATGAAACGCAATAGGATAAAAGTATGACTAGTGATGATTGGGAAAGAAAGTAAAGAGAAAATAAAAGTTAAATAAAACCTAACCTAAAAATTAATTGTTAAATGTTACAGCAAAGAAATTATAATAAAAATAGAGGAGATAATGAAATACTCTCGATAATTGAACTAACAAAGTAGGGGTGATGAAACAGTAGCAATAATGACATGTGATAATTATGTTAGTTAACGAATGGAAATGATAAATTACATGTGGAAATTAAATGACAACTGCGACATCTTTTTACTTACTCTCCCTACGACCCCTTTTACCCCTCCGTAATCCCTCCCTGCTTCTGTTTCTATCATTCTTACTCTCCCTCCTCCTCTCTTCTCTCTCACCCTTACCTTCCCTCCTCTCCTCTACCTTCCCTCCTCCTCTCTCCGTCTCTCTCAAGATAAATAAGTCCTCTTTCCTCTCACGCTCACTCTCCTTCCTCCCCTCTCGTTCTCTCTCTCTCTAGCCCTTCCCTCACATCCTCTTGTCCTCTTTCTCTCTCACGCTCACTCTCCTTCCTCTCCTCACCTTCCCCCCTTCGCCATAAATTGCCAACTGGCGGGTTGAGGCGATATAATCAATTAGGTTTTGCACCTTTTTAGTACAAGTTTAATTAAGGAAATTGACAAAATTGCTCCTAATTGTTGTCGGATAAAACTCGGCAGTTCCTGATTTAATGAATCATTTGTTATGTTTTACAAAGCCTATAATCAAGGAGGCATAATTAGATCGTGAACCTACAGTCAGGAAATTTTCACGTTTATATATATATTTTTTCTATGGTGTTTTGCTTTGATTTATTAGTTTTTTCTTGTTTTGTTTTGCTATTTTCCTAAGTCGTGTTTTGTTTTGTTTTGTTTTATTGTTTTGCTTTGTCTAATTTTGTCTTGCTTTGTTTTATTTTGGTTTCTTTTGTCTTGTACCTTTTGTTTTGTGTTGCCATGTCTAGTCTTGGTGTTGTATTGTGGAGTGTTTTGTTATAACTGTCTTGTCTTGTGTTACACTTGACTTTCGATCACCGATTGTATTAATAAACTCATTATTTTGGTCACCGGTTAATCCCAGTTGTTTAGTTCAGTGAGTTACCAAAGGGGGTACGTCGTCACCATCCCTAGAGACCCTTTACGTCCCATTTACTCCCCCCTCACTCAGTCACCATTACTCCTGCCTCCCTCACCCTCTCCTTCACCCTCATTCCCTCCTCTCTTCCCCACCTCCCAGCACACTCTCCATCTACTTAGTCTTAATTAACACGCCAATACGTTCCTCTGTGACGCAGGAGAAGAGGAACCCAACGACTTACTCACCGTCAACAATGTAACGACTTAGAGAGGAAAGATGAATGAAAGAATTGATGGAAAAAGGATAATGGATAGATAGATGAGAATGAATGTGGTATACGATAGAAAGATGTAAAATACTATATGTATTTTTGTGTTATCAGGGAATGTTGGTTGTGTGTGTTTTTGTTTGTGTGTGTGTGTGTGTGTGTGTGTGTAACGTCAACAAAATTATGGTTATTCACAGTAACTCTCCAATAAAACTGCCTCCTATACTTGTGTACACAGAGCAGGTGGTGAGGCGGAGGTGGTGATACGCAACACCTCTTACCATAAACAAGAGGAATGAAACACGGTTCTTGAAATTATATAAGTTGACGATAAGGATTTAGTCTCGCTAGGAACGACATCTCACGTGGCGGTAGAGGTTAATGGGAGCATTACTACACCTGTCGACTATTTAACAGTTGTCGTATCTAGACTAATACATACATGCGTAACACACACACACACAAACATGCAGACATACATATGCTCATACAGACATACATATACATGAACACATCCACACACATTCATACACACGTGCATATACCCTCTAACACACATACACACACACGCACAAACATACACCCTTTCATACACACCCACGCACATTCACAAACACGCTCCCACCCACCCACACAGATATGCACCCTCTCATACTCACTCACGCACATTCACACTTACAAAAACACGCACCCACCCGCCCACACACGTACACCCTCTCATTCACACTCACGTCACCAATCACAAAGACACGTACCCACCCACACCCGCACAAAGGTCTTGAAAATAAGCTTCATTCTGATCGATCCAACCGTGGGTGTACACGATAAACCCACTATGAATTTGTGATGATATTAAGTGATGTTATAATGTTGAGATGTTGATTTGATGTTGGAATATTATATCAGTGTGGTGATGTTAAAGTAATAGAAGGATAATGTGATGTTAAGACACTGAGAAGCGGTGAATGATGTTGTTTATTTGGTTATGGAAGTGATGGGTAACATTCTGTAAAGTCTTGTGGTGTTAATGCTACTTTATAATCTCCAAGGTAGTGACGTGATACTAAAATACTTTATAAAACAAATTAGCGTCAGATTTTGAAATATTATGAGGATGATATACTTAGTTCTATGACTATTACAATGTGTTAAAAGAAAAGTGACTGTGTGTTATACCATCTAACGGGAATGACTCCTCCCTCTACTCCCCGATTTCTCTCTCCCTCCTTACCTCCTATTTCTCCCTTACTCACTCCCACCCTCTCCCTCCTTCAGGTCAGACGACGGGTTATGTCGGGCGTGTTGTCCCATCCTCACCGTTCCTGAAGGAGGGTTAGTGCCACGCCTCTTACTCCTACATGATACAAAGTAAAAATAAAATAAAGTAACTCGCCAACAACCTCCACGCAGCTCTTTCCAAGTCATTCTTTCTTCCAAAACATTTGCTCGCTGCTTTTGTTTCTCCCTACCTAGAACTCTTCTGCTTCTGAAGACTATGAAGGAGAAAAAAATGGAATTAGAAAAAGCTAAGAGTTGGGTTCAGGGACTCCCAGTGATGTCCTGTTAATCTTCTCATTGTAAGTCGGACTTTGTTTTAGCCGTAAACAAGATTTCTATAAAATCTTTCACCCTGACCATTATTTTATGCCGTGTTATGTTTCAACAAAATTGGTTTGCTAGTTTCTAGCATGTCGATAACGTGTTATTATGGATATATATATATATATATATATATATATATATATATATATATATATATATATATATATAAACAGTATTGTATATGGCTTACCACCTCTGGTTGGTTGTGTTTAGGGAATCCTATACACATATTTACACATAAGGGTACATATTTGTAAAGTGAATTTACACAAATACTTACATACATGCATAACATATAGATACAGACACACAACATATACAGACAATCTAAGACAACAGGGACAACATCAACCATGTGTGGCTCAGTCACCCCAGTCCACTGCCATGGACGGAGGAAAAAGCGTTTGTTCACACAGATACGGATCGTCAGCGTGTATTACCATAACTGAAATATCCCGGGTATTCCCCCTGATGGTCCAGGGTATGATTCTCGATCGTGAAATATTTTAAGTTACATTAATATAGGAGGACAATGCGTGCCTGTTTGTACAGTGGACCCCAGTTTAAGATCAGATAAGCTTGATTAAAGGATTACCATAAAACGTGAAGGGTCGCGAGTCACGCCCCATCTAGACCGTATCGGACAACAGGTTGTCAAGCGGCAGTGGTGTAATTTTCCACAGGCTAGGCGTGACTGTTGAGCGGCTTATGGCATAATGGATTTCGTCTGGCACTGGCGTCTTGCTAGTCCACGGTTCCTGCCCTGATTCTGGGAAAGTTTCATAACAACCAAGTTTTTTTATATTTGTTTTGTCTATTTGTCTTCGTTAAATTAATTCAACATACGCCTTTACTTCTCTGACTGATGGATATTATATTTTCGATTGTGAGGGATGTTCTAAGACCGGCTTAACCAGTTTATAAAACTTATTAAAGACAGAGGGTCGTACCATGTCTGGCTTCACATCATTTTGTTTTTGTCTTGAGCGACTTACACACAGCTACGTCCACAACACCAAAAGTCTCCATTTATTTTGCGGGTGATGCCATGGGGTTCAAATATGACACCATACGTGTATATATATATATATATTTATATATATATTTATATATATATATATATATATATATATATATATATATATATATATATATATATATATATATATATATATATATATATATATATATATATATATATATGTGTGTGTGTGTGTGTGGAAAGGAACACGTTCAGAGTGTGCCTGCCTCAACATAATAAAAATCAGCATCATGTCAACTTCGAAGAGCCAAACTGACTTTCTTAAACTATACAGTAGGTGCACTCTCTCTCTCTCTCTCTCTCTCTCTCTCTCTCTCTCTCTCTCTCTGTCCCTTGTGTGCTCAACACTCAGACGCCTCAAATGGGGCCAAGGCGGTAGAGGCCATCATAACTGTACTGAAATATGTCACAAGATAATGACATCACGTACGATGACCAATGTAGCTTTAAGGTAGAGAAGTTATTTAGTATACAGTCTATAGGTGTGTAGTATATTAGGGATAACATTTACTTAATATGTATGTATGTGTACAGGCACATGTATGTGTGTGCAGGTATGTGTGTTTATGTATGTAACAAAACGACGCATGCTAATAACAACACGACGCATGACTGGCATATAACGGAGTCTTAACATGGAAGTTATGAAAAGGGACAATACACCTCCCGCTGCCCAATAATGACCTCCTGCTGTTTACGAGGCGCGCGTGCTAAACGTTCTTATATCCGGAAGGCGTGTATGACAGAAGGCGTGTAGGAGAGGTGAGGGGTTCATAAAGGTGTAGTGAGCGTGTGTATAGCCTGCAGTGTGTTGAGAGGCAGCTGATAAGTTTTAGTGGCGGGTACGGTGGTGGAGGGAAGGGCCAGATTTATGTAAGGTTATGATAATATGGCTTGGGGGTCTTTTCTTGATAATGGCATTTGAGGAGATGACGGAGCCAGGGAGACGTGTGAGACCATGTTTATAAATGAGGCCAAGATGTATTGTGCCTGTCCCAAAGGTGTATTGTGTCTAGACCAAAGGTGTATTATGTCTTGACCAAAGGTGTATTGTGTCTAGACCAAAGGTGTATTATGTCTAGACCAAAGGTGTATTATGTCTAGAACAAAGGTGTATTATGTCTAGACCAAAGGTGTATTGTGTCTAGACCAAAGGTGTATTGTATCTAGACCAAAGGTGTATTATGTCTAGACCAAAGGTGTATTATGTCTTGACCAAAGGTGTATTGTGTCTAGACCAAAGGTGTATTATGTCTAGACCAAAGGTGTGTATATTACTAGACCAAGGTGTTATATGTCTGGGCAAAAGTGTTGTGTCTAGACCAAGGTGTATTATTATCTAAGGCCAGGTGTGGGCATGTGGGGCAAAAGTATGTATGTCTTGACCAAAAGGTGTATTGTGTCTAGACCAAAAGGTGTATTATGTCTAGACCAAGGTGTATTGTGTCTAGACCAAGGTGTATGTCTAGACCAAGGTGTGTGTATGTCTAGACCAAAGGTGTGTGTGTCTTGACCAAGGTGTGTGTGTCTAGACCAAGGTGTGTGTTTGTGTCTAGACCAAAGGTGTATTATGTCTTGACCAAAGGTGTATTGTGTCTAGACCAAAGGTGTATTATGTTTAGACCAAAGGTGTATTATGTCTAGACCAAAGGTGTATTATGTCTAGACCAAAGGTGTATTATGTCTAGACCAAAGGTGTATTATGTCTAGACCAAAGGTGTATTATTTCTAGACCAAAGGTGTATTGTGTCTAGACCAAAGGTGTATTATGTCTAGACCAAAGGTGTATTATGTCTTGACCAAAGGTGTATTGTGTCTAGACCAAAGGTGTATTGTGTCTAGACCAAAGGTGTATTATGTCTTGACCAAAGGTGTATTATGTCTAGACCAAAGGTGTATTATGTCTAGACCAAAGGTGTATTATGTCTAGACCAAAGGGGTATTGTGTCTAGACCAAAGGTGTATTATGTCTTGACCAAAGGTGTATTATGTCCTGACCAAAGGTGTATTATGTCTAGACCAAAGGTGTATTATGTCTAGACCAAAGGTGTATTATGTCTAGACCAAAGGGGTATTGTGTCTAGACCAAAGGTGTATTATGTCTAGACCAAAGGTGTATTATGTCTAGACCAAAGGTGTATTGTCTTGACCAAAGGTGTATTATGTCTTGACCAAAGGTGTATTATGTCTTGACCAAAGGTGTATTATGTCTTGACCAAAGGTGTATTATGTCTTGACCAAAGGTGTATTGTGTCTAGACCAAAGGTGTATTATGTCTTGACCAAAGGTGTATTATGTCTAGACCAAAGGTGTATTATGTCTTGACCAAAGGTGTATTGTGTCTAGACCAAAGGTGTATTATGTCTAGACCAAAGGTGTATTATGTCTTGACCAAAGGTGTATTATGTCTTGACCAAAGGTGTATTGTGTCTAGACCAAAGGTGTATTATGTCTAGACCAAAGGTGTATTATATCTAGACCAAAGGTGTATTATGTCTAGACCAAAGGTGTATTGTGTCTAGACCAAAGGTGTATTATGTCTAGACCAAAGGTGTATTATGTCTAGACCAAAGGTGTATTATGTCTAGACCAAAGGTGTATTATGTCTAGACCAAAGGTGTATTATGTCTAGACCAAAGGTGTATTATGTCTAGACCAAAGGTGTATTGTGTCTAGACCAAAGGTGTATTATGTCTAGACCAAAGGTGTATTATGTCTAGACCAAAGGTGTATTGTGTCTAGACCAAAGGTGTATTATGTCTAGACCAAAAGTGTATTGTGTCTAGACCAAAGCTGTATTATGTCTAGACCAAAGGTGTATTATGTCTAGACCAAAGGTGTATTGTGTCTAGACCAAAGGTGTATTATGTCTAGACCAAAGGTGTATTATGTCTAGACCAAAGGTGTATTATGTCTTGACCAAAGGTGTATTATGTCTAGACCAAAGGTGTATTATGTCTTGACCAAAGGTGTATTATGTCTTGACCAAAGGTGTATTATGTCTAGACCAAAGGTGTATTATGTCTAGTATGTCTAGACCAAAGGTGTATTATGTCTAGACCAAAGGTGTATTGTGTCTGACCAAAGGTGTATTATGTCTAGACCAAAGGTGTATTATGTCTGACCAAAGGTGTATTGTGTCTAGACCAAAGGTGTATTGTCTTGACCAAAGGTGTATTATGTCTTGACCAAAGGTGTATTGTGTCTAGACCAAAGGTGTATTATGTCTTGACCAAAGGTGTATTATGTCTTGACCAAAGGTGTATTATGTCTTGACCAAAGGTGTATTATGTCTTGACCAAAGGTGTATTATGTCTTGACCAAAGGTGTATTATGTCTTGACCAAAGGTCTATTGTGTCTAGACCAAAGGTGTATTGTGTCTAGGGCCAAAAGTGTATTGTGTCTAGGGCCAAAGGTGTATTGTGTCTAGGGCCAAAGGTGTATTGTGTCTGGGCCCAAAGGTCTATTGCGTCTAGGGCCAAAGGTGTATTCCGTCTAGGGCCAAAGGTGTATTGCGTCTAGGGCCAAAGGTCTATTGCGTCTAGGGCCAAAGGTATATTACATTCGCCACAAGGTGTTGTACTGTAATGCGTTGAAAACATTGTTATATATTCAAGAGTGTGTTTATGGTACTTAAGACCTCTCGAGGTTCATCCCTACTGAGACAAAATTACATTATATCCTCCCATTATTCCTCAGGTTCATCGAGCAGAGCCGTCCAAAAACTGTTTCAATAGATATACAAAGAAATTCAAACAAATATAATACAATAAATAACACCCTACAAAATAAATTACAATTAAAAAAATCTTTCAAATATATAATGCAATAAACATCTTACAAATATATTACAGATGAAGAAATCATAAAAAAAAAACGGAATAGCTATTAAGGTCGGGAGGTATTCGCTCTACCACGGCATTAAGCTGGCCAGGAAGTTGACTTACATGAACTCTTTTATCTCACACCATATAGTCTGTTCTCTCAGTGCAATCAGCGGTTCCAAGGCGAGGTTAATAATGTTTTAACAGGGGATTTTATTTGGTGGTGGGTTTTATTCCGTGCGGGAGATCTGGCGGGAGTATATATTTTTCATTTGTGACATTACGAAGTTTTAGTTGGTTTTGGTCTTGTGTCCCAACTGCACCGATATTTACGCCAAGGGCACGTCACAATGCCACCCAAGGCTGTCATTACGAAAAATGATGCCGTGTTTTTTTTTTTTTTTAACGTACAGTAAATACCACAAGACTAGTATTTTCTGAACATTGTAAAGTTGACCGTAAAAATCCTCAGTGGTGGCAGGTTGTAAAGCGCCTTTCATATCCGCTACCGGTTAACGTAACATCATCCACATAATCATAATAACAATAAAATGAATTAAAAAACAAAACAAAAAGTAAGATAATCGTAATACCTCAAGCATTATGTTCTCAGCTGAAAACAGTAATAGTTTCCTGCCAGGGGTGACGAGTATATTCCAATCTCGACAAAAACACTTCTAGTACAAGTGATCAAGAGGACACCGTGTCTCAATACGTCTTTCTGATAGTAGTCTATAAACAAATAGCTGGAGAAAAGTGAGATAAGGACAGTAGTTAAAATCATATAAACTATTAATATCCCGAAAATCCGACGAGGTTCACTTCATATACAGAACTGTTTGAATATTAGTTTGTCAGAGTGTTTTCTTAACCCGTTGAGTAAGATATATTAACCACTTTGAATAAGAAACTTAACTCCTTCAGTATAATGAATTAAGTCGGTGAGTAGATATCTTAAATCACTGAGCACGATGACCTAACCCTTTGAGTTCAATGACAATCCATTGAGAACGACGCCTTAACCCTTTGGAGTAGGCTACGATGACCAACCCCTGAAGTAAGATGTCATTGTACTCAGGAGGTTAGGTTACTGTACTCAAGGGGTTAAAAATCAGGTAATGGACAGTACGACGGAAATCCAGGAATCACTTTGTATCCTGTAGGTGGCTGCCGGACCCAACGAGAGACATAAATCAGTGAACACGTCACAACAGGCAAAACCACGTAGACACGATTCCCAGACTCAGAAGAACAAATGTTATCGTGAATTACTTTCTTTAACAAAAAAAAAACAAAACAAAAGGTCGTCCTTACATAAGTATAATTCCACGTAAAGTTTTTGTTGTGTAAATATATCCAGTAATATATCTCCCAGGAAAGAAAAGTGTTTAAACTGGCCATCGCTGAGTGACGTCACACCAGTGGCCCACCTTAGGACGGGTCTCGTTTATAACCATGTTCACTCTTAATCAAATGGCTCTGTTCAGCTA
Organism: Homarus americanus; assembly: GCF_018991925.1. Classification (NCBI taxonomy): domain Eukaryota; kingdom Metazoa; phylum Arthropoda; class Malacostraca; order Decapoda; family Nephropidae; genus Homarus; species Homarus americanus. Next base: position 12,620,817 of record NW_024737068.1, read on the forward strand.
GATATAAGTTATTCGAAAGAATATTCATTTCATTTCCTATTTTGTACTTTATATGGCAGTAAACCTAAGACTACAAGATCTAAAGTGAACGTGTATACAAAGTAAATGTTAATCCTACATACTGTACTGTATTTAGTGAACTTTTGAACTTTAAACCTACATATATAAATTGAATGTTATTTCTACATAAAATATATTTAACATGAAGACCGAATAGATCTGTTGGTCTTTAAACTACAACTAACACAGGATAGTAATTACAGTACTCTGTTACTTATTCCACGTATCTTTTCAGAGTTAATATTAATTAACAGGGCTTACTGTCCAAAAGAAGAAGACGAATTTTATTATACATATTACAAATATTTAAAAATAGAGACGTAGGCGTGGTAACTCTTGGTCAGGCTCTCTTGGATTAAGTCAGATTTTGTCTTCGGAAAATTAAATCTTGAGTGAAATGTATTTTATATTATGTTATAATAGTATAATGACATTGTAGCTGATGCTAATTCAATAGAATTGATAGTTATGCTTTCATAGGTTGATTAAAAATAATAACTTATGAATTATTTTACGTGGTTTCTTTGCCTACCAGAAAAATATTACTCTACAAGTATAAGAACTGGATAGTGCCACGATATCGGAACAACAACTATTTATACAACCATAACCTAACCTAACCTAACCACCAGGACGATAATGTACAAATGTATTGACGTTAAATGCTTTCTAATGTTGGACATCATAATTATTAAACCTATTTCTTTTTTCTCTTAGCGCAACCAAAAGATAAATTGATATGACTTATCATTTTTCTTTAATCCAAGATATAAAACATCTCTTCAGTTCCCGGAGTAGAGTTCTATGACCAGGTTACAGCGTCGACGGCCAGTAAAACAAACAACTGAACTGAATTGAAATGACTAGGCCAGAATTAGGCATGTTAAAACTAATAAATCAAGTTAGGTTACTGTTGTGTTTATTGTCTTACCACAGTGTTTATATCCACGTTTAGATCTAATCCGTACTTGATCTAGGCAGCCTATGCTAATTTTATATAAACAAATATAATACTCTAAAATTTCTAGAGCTATAGCCCGTGTTAGAACTTGTCTTCCTACAGCTCTATTGGGGTATGAGTCTAGTCTAATAGAAATGTCAAATATAGATCTACACATTAATTACTCTAAGTTTATGGCTATTGTAAGTGTCAACTACTAAATCTACATGGAAATATAATTATTTAGTTCACTAAGTTTACTATAGTTTCTTCTAAGCATCCCAGAATACCTTACACTAGCACTCAGTTTTTCATGCACGAGTATTGCCGTGACGTCATCAAGTGGCGAGGGACCCTTGCGATAAATTACAAAAAACGGTTGTTTACGATCAGTTGCACTGGAAAAACAGGTAATAATACCAAGAAATTAATACCCTGGGAACAGTATTTCTATTTCAAACAAGCAAACGTTTCTTTTTATGATATTTAACTGGCCCAGCATCTTAGACTGTAACATTAGGTCAGCGTCTCCCGACCCACAAATGTGTAGCTGAACACTGCTGCCTTCCTGACCACACTGAACAAGAGCTTGTGTAGGACGATATGGATTAATGTTTCTTATATAACTTCATATGTATTTAACGTTAGCAAAATACTAACGCTCACAGTGTAGCCATCATTCGTTCATCCCCGGGTCATACTTGTTGGAACACATACCCTTGACTATCTGATAAAAGTACATAATTCTTGGGCGTTATCTAGTTACTAAAACCTATAATAATGACCTGAAATTGGTAAGGAAAGTTCTTAGATACCTTAGTGATGAAGAGGACACCATTCCTGCCGTACGAGGATCACCGCTCAACGGGAAGACACGCTGGAGCAACCTTGGCAAATATCTATCGATCCAAAATAATAAGCAATCATAATTACATAAACTGGCAGAGCAAACAATAACATACCTATAATTGTACCTTGACATAATAGAAAAATATTGTGGGTTGGTAATTAGAAAAACTATTATCTGTTCGGCTCTTTACAAAAACAAAGTAATTTTATAAATTATTTTTATGAATGTGAATCATATTTACCCTGAAGTTTTCTTTTTATTTGTGTATATTTTTTGAACAGCAGAAAAACCACAAACTAAAACCAGCAATTAGTGACAACCTCGTGTAAATTATTGTGTTTCTTGTACTATTAAGGAGTGTTCATTCTTTCGTACACATGCACTTCACTTTTTGTGCGTTTATTACTTATAGACTTCCGTTGAATCACTTATGTTTCTTTATTTTATATTTAGTTTTATTGAAGTTGTTTGTACAGTATGTGTGTTTATCTTTTACAGTAATTTGATATTTTATATAATTTTAATTATGTTCAAGTAACTGTAGAACTTTTTTTTCTCTTAAAAGTCTGCTCTGAGGATGAAATAAATTATGTTCTGAAGCGTTATTAAACTCAACTGTGGTTCGATGTGTTTAGGAGACCCTTCGACTAGAGCCCCTCCTAGATCTGGATGAAATTTAGAGGATATGTATTAATTATTATAAGACTAACTTATAATATCGGGGTTAAATTGGGATGATGTTCCAGGATAGCAGTCATACCCATTAAATCTGCATAGGTTATTATTAATATTGAATATGATAGGCGACCCAGAAGTCGTATAATTTCAATGTGACTCTCTGACCTCCAAAGTTTCCCCATCCCTACACTAGAAGAAAAGAATAAGGAACGTTCACGGAAAATTGGGATAATTTTCCCTGAACTCGGAGTAGGTATTCTCTCCTTCACACTATACAGTACGGCATGACTGTAAAAATAAATGTGCGATCATTTGGTCATAAACTCCGGCAAGGCAAAAAAAAGGTAATAATGACCTTACTATAAAGAAGTGCAGTTTAGTATAGTGGATAGTGAAATAATATGCAAACATAAATAATACCAGTTGAATAAATTTTTTTTTAAGTAACTCATTATACAAGCATCAGACACATCATTACTAACAATGTTGACAGAATAAGACCGTGTGGGGTTATAAATTATAATGCATTTATATACCTGTATTAGTAAGGTAGTGTTTCTCCACTGTTGTTTTTGCCACAGTGTGTTGATGGTGTGGTGTACAGTAATACACTTTGTGAAAAGGGAGACAAATTAGTAATTGAAAATATTTTATGGTGCTTAGGAAGTTGTTTATATAATATTGAGTTATACCCCAGAGAGGTGCAGATGTGTATTATTCATGCATATACCTGTACATTACTGTGCAGATCATAGCTATTTTTATCAGATGTGAAGCCAGTTTTTGTGACCGTTTTAGTCTCGGGTGCAGGTACAAAACAATAAACTGGTGCTTATTTAATGGTGCTGTCAGTTCAGAGTATATAAAATTTTAATTTCTGAAATACATATATTTTTTTCAGAAGCGGTTCTGTCCCGGAAGTAAGGTTAGGTAGTAGAAACACAATAATGAAGTGTTATTTACCTTGTTTATGGTGAATAGTAAAGGTTTGAATTTGTACAGCTTCCTTTTCGTGGCTATCAGTGAAATAAATGTATATGGGATCCTGTGTAATTCTTCTATGTACATAGAAGAAATTTAATATCTGTGGCTACACTGTACTTAATTATATGTTTACATTTCATTACAAACAGGTATACCTAATTCGTATAATTTAAATGCTTATGTTAAATACTGCAATTTAAAATATTGACAATTCGATAGTTTGAAGTTCAAAATAAGATATTTCCAACGGAAGATATTAGAATAGTGTTTAATTAATCATGTAACTGTACTTTCTATAATTGTAACATTGTTTTTATAACCATTTTCATTACCTTGTTTGGTTGCTCTGTACATTTCAAGTATCTTTTTAACATAAATTTTGCACTGTATTTTTGGAAACCCTTTTGGAAGTGGCTGCGTTATCAATGCTTCCGGGCTGTAATGTGACATACTGTATATTACCAGTACATCAGGCATATATATATATATAGATAAATGGAATAGATAAGTTGCCGATAAATTAATTAGTTTATTTTGTTAACAGAGGGAACTACTATAATGGCAAAAACATATTTATGACTGACAGTTTTAAACCACCAATTTGTGGCAAGGAAGCAAAGGCTTTATGAATGATGTCATATTTTTAGCCACACAGTTTTCAAGCATCAACATGTGGCTGTTTCTTGTATACTTATGAGGTGTTTAAGGATCACGAGCATATAATAAGGCTATGCAATCAAATTGGAAACAATAAATTTTTCGCTATTATACTCAGGTCTAAAGTGAGCACAATCACTCATCCTTGTTCATATTACACGATTTCTCATAAATTATACAGTATATAATTAAAATATAGGAACAGCACATAGCAATATTTTTTTGCAGGTTATAATAATTAAAAATGTAAGGTCATGCCACGTCCTAATTGTCTTACCTCGTGTTGCAGGTAAATGCTGTGTCGGAAGTAAACCTTCCTTAATTCTTACTAGAAGTATTGGTACTGGTTGACCGAGTAGTTCATAGTTCCTATTTCTCTCAAGCACAGTGCGTTCAAAATGCACGCTACATATTACTGCTTTGTTAACAATACAGTAATGGAATCTTGCCTTCAGCGGAGGTAAACCCAATTCCTTTTCACATCTTCGTTTCTGGGAAACCTGTGAAAAGTAATATTCCCTTTGTGTTTGTAGCTTCAGAAGCAACAGTACACTATACAATTACTGGGCATGATCTCACGTTTATAATCCCATTGTAAACTTCACAATTGCAGTCAGTCATTAAGAAATTAAAGGAAACACGTGCACCTCTGCTTCGTTCCAATGTGTACTGAGCTGGATCAAGTAGCAGCTGCGTTTAACGCCATGGGTTGTTTTCGTCCACCATAATTCGCACATCATAGAATTTTTTTTTTTTAATATTAGTCTTTTTATTTTCAGGTGTTCGGTAACATGGCTGGAAAAATAACAAAAGACGAAATACCAGGTGCTAAACATCGACCAGTTACAGAATAAATTAAAAGGTATCCAAATCGGAGACCAACTGACCAATCAACTGCAGCTGATCAAGGGTAGCATCTCTAACTCAATACGTATATACTAAACTAACTCTTTGGCCTTTTGGTGTGGGGGAGAAACCCATTGCTTGTCATTATCCTATTGAAATTCCAATGTTCTCTAGGGCATAGAAATCCCCCAATATTAAGCATAAGATAAGGTCGGAGTGTCCTTCACACCAGCAGCCAATGAGCGTCCAGTATTAGCCTCTGCCACGCGAATTGATGTTTACAGCATCTCGTGTGTTAGCTAATCTGCTCTCTGATGTATTTTGTGGTTAATATTCGTGAATAATGAGCTCCCTAAATAGAGATAACTAGCCAGTGGTGTCTGGACTCCCATGGAGGCGTATGGAGAGAAAACAATAACAGGCAAGGCAAAGTTGCAAAACGAAACACCCTGTTGCTGCCCGTGTTGTGGGGCCTTAATGTGCTTGTGGCTGCTTCAGTAATGTAAGCATGGACGAGGTTAAGCTTACTTTAGAATTTTTTTGAACTATAGGCTACTTCAACCAGCAAAATACCTTTCTGTCTAATCATGTGAGTTTAAATGGCGTGAAGCGTAGCCCAATCATGGCTAGCACTTGTACGACACAAATTTTCCTCACCAACAACCCTCCCACACCACTTCACAAGCGGACGAGCATCAGCAGTCATTGCAAATGTGAGCATTATGTGAAACAATAATAGGCATATTACAGTATATGATAATAATTCACTTCTTTCCTTAGTACCATTTATAGTAATTTTTCTGACATGACCGTCCGCTGTTTTTCATTGAAAATGGGTTTAAAAATACCCAGTTTTCACTGTTTTTATTTAAGGATTCTGTATTATGCCGTGGAAAAATAAAAAAAATGGCTGAAATCATGTGCTAACCTAACCTAACCTATATCTTAACTCGCCTATATATAGAAAACAAAGCAGCTACACAAGAAAAAGAATAAAAGTGAAATAAATCAGCGTACAAATCTGTCTAAATACACCCTCCATATTTACTGAACCGCTGACGGTCACCAGTCGTATGTTAGCTCCATATATATTTGTTGATTACTGTCTTTGTGGCCATATTTTCCCTTTTATATTATCACATTAATAATCTACGGTAAATTACCTGCAAAATAACACATTGTTTATTAGAAAACAGGAATATTTGGTGATGTGGTGCGGTTTTTAAGTTATAAAACTTGGACTCTTAATTTCTCTTTGTCATATTCTTACGCAACGTCTTATACTCCGTTGTTTCCATTTTCCCGTGTGATTTTATCAAGATTTATCTTATCCACGTTTTCATTGTGGATTTACATGAAATATATATATATATATATATATATATATATATATATATATATATATATATATATATATATATATATATATACAGTACTGTACTTACAACAGCTAGTCTTGCCCTCCATAATGTATCTCGGCTTCCAATTTAGTTTCAAAGTTGAAGATTAAGCTGTCGAGATGCTGTCCAAGTTGGTTAACAATGGTTGTCTGACATTTTCGTCCACACATTCAATTTTTCTTCTTTATTTTCATGTCAGGAACTCTCTTGAGTTTTTGTGGCTTAATGACTAACTACATCCAGACGTATAGGGCAAGTGAGGGTCTGTATGTAGAGAGAGATATTGACTACCCGGACAAGATACCTAACTGAGATATTTGGGATGGAAGTGTTGTTGGTAATACAACTATTTTGCTGCTTAAATATCTGTAAGTATAATAAATTAGTGCGTTGATTAAGACGCCTTAATCCCTTCAGCACAATGGCCTAACCCCAAGAGTACAATAAATTAATTCTTAAGAAAGACTATTTATTTTCCTCAATACAGCATTATCGAACTCACACAAATAGGTCATAATTTTCAGAGTCAAGACATCGTACTCACGGGATTAAGTCATTAAACTCAAGGAATTAAGACCCTTCTAACCAATGGATTAATTTAATGAACGTAAAGATAAGGTATATTTATCTTGGTGATGGCTCAAGGATTTTCTTTTTGTATTAGTAATGAGAGAGGCTCTGACCTGAGGACGTAGCGATAAGAAAACGTGTGATGGAGCGTTGGGCGATACGCAACAAAATATAAAAATGATGTAATACCAAATACCTCTGGTACATAATGTTATCGTTTAGTCTTTATTTATTTCTCATCATTATAAGTTTAATGTTATCATTATTTATTCATTATCTTGCAAATAATTTTTAATGTTTAATGTTCTTCTCTGTTTTTATTATTATTATTATTATTATTATTATTATTATTATTATTATTATTATTATTATTATTATTATTATTATTATTATTATTATTATTATTATTATTATTATTATTATTATTATTATTATTATTATTATTATTATTTGTTATTATTATTATTATTATTGTTATTATAGTATTATTATTAGTAGTAGTTTTGCTTTTTATTATTTAATTTCTAATTATTATTAATTAAAGCATCGAATTATTATGATATGTTGGTTGTAGAGGCAAACGACACAGCAGAGGCAGGATGCGATACAGTAAAAGCAGGAGGCGATACAGTAAAGGCAGGATGCGATACAGTAAAGGCAGGAGGCGATACAGTAAAAGCAGGAGGCGATACAGTAAAGGCAGGAGGCGATACAGTAAAGGCAGGAGGCGATACAGTAAAGGCAGGAGGCGATACAGTAAAGGCAGGAGGCGATACAGTAAAAGCAGGAGGCGGTACAGTAAAGGCAGGAGGCGGTACAGTAAAGGCAGGAGGGGGTACAGCAGAGGCCCCACCCTCCTTCCCCCATCCCTAACTGCTTTCCTCTCCTCTCATCTTACGGATATAAACACGAACCAGTGGGAGGGATAAATGACGAAGACCGTGGATAAAGGAATCTAGAATCATGATAATAATTGATGGAAAATTATTCTATCTTCCGTAGGATAAAGTGAAGCATGTAACTGATTTTATGAGTGACGGAGTAATTGGTGAGTTGGATATGAGAGGCTCTGACTACCTAACTTCACCCTACTCCCCCCCTTTCTCTCTCTTTTACTTCTGCTTCTCTCCCTTCTACCACTTCCCACTTCCATTTCTCTTCTCTTTTCTATTTCTTCCCACCTTCCTTTTTTTTTCCTTCCTTCCTCCTTTTTTTTCTATCCTCCTTCCTCCCCTTTCATCCTATCCTCTCCCTTTCTACCCTCAACCTCAATCTTCATCCTTCCCTTCTTCCCACCGTTTCTATTCCTCCCTTCGTTTCCCCCCCTCACAATTCTCACCTTCCTCCCTATTCCATTTTCTCTTCCTCCCTCCCTCTCTTCCTCCCTCCCCCTCCCTCCCTCATTTTCTTCCTTCCTTCTTCCCTCCCTCCTTCCCTTTCCTTCCTCGGTATTCCAACACAAATGCTGAAGTTCCTGTACACAGTAGATGTTTACAAGAACACTGGACAGCACGCTTGCACACGACCGCCGTACAGACACGTGTTCATGCGCCTCATCCCCGCATGCAAATGAACAATCTCAAATCCATGCTTGAAAAAATTACTCCATGATATGTAAATTTGTATCCACGCACAGACAAGAGAAACGAGAACTATATACATGTGTATAGATACACACACACACACACACACATACACGCGCGTTAACTGCTTCCTCCGTAGCATCCCACTATTCTTATTCGCCCTCCTTCGCTCTCTCCCTCCCCTCCCTCCTCCCCCTCCCTCCCCCTCCCTCCCTCCTCCCTCCCTCCCTCCCTCCCCTCCCCTCCCTCCTCCCTCCCCCTCCTCCCTCCCTCCCCCTCCCCCCCTCCCTCCCCTCTCCTCTCCTCTCTCCTCCATACCCCCACCTCCCCCCCGCCCCTTAACATACTGTACAACACACCACTTGAGTGCGAGAAACTAAGACTCAAAGTTTAAAAATTATTAGCTCATAATGTCTCTCTTATTTAGTATTCAAGACAATAAACTAGGCTAGAGAGACTACCCCCTCTCACGCACACACACACACACACACACACACACACACACACACACCCTCCATGGTTGATGTTTGTCGAACTACTGCCTGTTACAGGTCTGGACGTCCGAGCCCTACCTATGCACATATACTATGTTCTTATTACCCGTACACCCACAAGACTTACTAAACTACAACAAACATTCTGTCGAGGACCCTGATACCTGGTGCACTTATCGTATGATTATTATATTTGAAGATTACAGTGACTTAGCCACCCTTGATCGGTGCAGTTGTCGGGTTACTCATAAAACATGGAGATTTGGTACGCCATCTTGTTTTACCTTAAGATTAACCTAACCTAACCTAACCTAACCTAAGGTAACCCCCTCAGGCGGCGTTAGGATGTTTAATCTTCAGGTACAATAAGCTGGGAGTTAAACTTGAGGTGATTCTAAAGCAACATCGTGGTTAAAAGGATTAGGGCTATAAATTATAATTATTCGCTTATGTAATACTAAAAAATAAGAGAGGATCGTAGCAACAGTACGGTTAAAGAGAGCAAGAGAAACCAAAGAAGAGAAACAGAAACAAAGAGAGAGAGAGAAAGGGAAACAGAGAGACAGAGAGAAACAGGGACACAGAGAGAGAAACACAGAGGGAGAGTGGCTTCAGTCATACCAAGAAAGAAGGAGAGGAAAGCGAACAAATGGAAGCGTGAGTAACTTGTACGGACACATACTGTAGACAATAACAAATTGGCTCTATGTGTTATTTTGCGTTTAGAAGACGGATTGTTTCTATAGAGAACCGTGTGTGTTTGATCTCTGGTTTGTGGGAGAGATGCACAAGAAGTCCCCTTAAAGTTATAAGATACGTGCTTATTTTGGGGGTGACGCGGGTGTTCGGGGATGTATGACTTGTTCAACTTTAAGTGAAATTATACAGGACGTGCCTCGGGGATTTATTGTTTGTCAATATGTCTATAAAACAAGTAATTTAAGATGGATTATTTTTTAAAATGCATCATAAGCATACTGTACCCTTATCCTCGGGTACAAATGACTAAGAATTATTTTTTCCCGTTTCAAACATTTACTTTTTAAAGAAAAATTGTGTGAACAGTGGAAGTTGTTTTTCTAATGTCAGGGGGCGTTGAGACTGGCATCTTCTGATGAACGATCTACGACTATATGCAAGACTGTTTTGTATATGTAAAATAATTTAAGAATTTTCTTATTCGAAATGTCATTGTCGTTTCCTGTAATCAGTCAGAGTACTAGCTTCCTGCCACTGTGGTTGACTTTTTCTCAGATTGTCAAGTAAATTAATCTTTTTTTTTGTACTGTTCACTTGCTGTCGCTTCAACGAAATGTTCATTAATACGTTCCCTCAGATAGACTACGGGTGACTAGATCAATGAATGTTCTATCATCGTGCTATTAACGAAGTAATTCAGTAAAATGTACATGTTGACAATCAGTCCATCGCCGCGTTTTTGTTGACAATAGAAGATGGCGCCTCGATTCGCCTGACTGTAGCAATACAACAGCAGTAGAAGCTATGAACTCAGCACCATAGGCGCTTTTTTGTCGCTCTCCCTCCTTCACCTCAAACCTCTCCTCATTTTCCCTCATCATATGTTATTCATCTCATGCGAACGCCCGTCCTCTCTTCTCGAGGAGTTCCTCACGTTTTCTTATCATTCCATACTTGTTCAGCCGTGCCGTGCCGTACCGTACCGTGCCGTGCCGTGCCATGCCATGCCGTGCCGTGCCGTGCCGTGCCTTGCCGTGCCGTGCCGTGCCGTGCCGTGCCGTGTGCCAGCCGTGCCGTGCCGTGCCATGCCATGCCGTGCCGTGCCATGCCGTGCTCGATTTCACTATGTCACTCCATATTTTTGTCCACCTTCCTTTATACATTGGCTTCAATCCCTTATCTGAGCCTCTCCTCGCTCCTCCTACCCTATCAATCTCCCTTCCTTTCCCTCATCCACGCCCCCTCCCTTCCCATCCCCTCACCCTCCCATCCTTCCCACCTCTCACCCACACCCTCCCTACTTTCTCCTATCCTACCCATCTCACTGTATTTATCACCTTTCTTTCTTGCCCTCGTGTGGGACGCCCTTCCTCTCCCCTCCTACCTTCCCTCAGCCTCTCATATCCCTTCTTCTAACTTCCTGCTATCTTTTTTATGGGCGTGAAGGAGGGGAAGGAGAAGAAAGGGAAGAAGAAGGTCAAGGAAAGTTTTTTTTTATGAGATTTGTAAATGATTTGTTGAATGTATTTTTTCCTCGACCTCGCCTTCTTCTACCCTCCCAAACTCCTATCTTCCTCCCTTCCTCACATCCTTCCTCTCTCCCTCCCTTCCTCACATCCTTCCTCTCTCCCTCCCTTCCTCACATCCTTCCTCTCTCCCTCCCTCCCTCCCTCCCCCCTTTACCACTCTCCCTCCCTTTTCACTAGAGGGCTCCACTCATTCCTTCCTTTCCTCCAACAATATCCACCAGCCTCCCTCCTTCCCTGTACCAACCTCCACCCTCTCTCCCCAACCTCCATCCTCCCACCATCAGCCTCCACACTCCCTCCACTCACCCCCGTCCCATCCTCCTCCACCAATCTTCACCCTCCCTTCCTCTACTCACCTCCCTTTCTTACCCTCCCTTCCTCCACTCACCTCCCTTTCTTACCCTCCCTCGCTTCCTATGGCTCGCGTCACTGGTGTTGTTCCTTGGGAAAATTGTTCGCGGTCCAGTGAGCGCACACAGGCGAAAGGTTACAAGTGCATCAGCGTTAAGTAATGTAGAGAAATCGAGTATATCTTACTATCTTACTGAGAAAAATCATTTCAGAATGTATCGCTCAGGTAACAGTGTCTTCAAGATACGGATTTACTTTTATTCTCTGAAATACTTTTTTTTTTTAAATTCTCAATTGTTTTGATATTGTTTTTATATTCTTGTTTTGTTTTTGTTTTTTTAGGTTTTTATTTCTTCTATATTGATATAATAACTTATTGAAGCTATAAAATACATGATAATGAATTCTTAAAAATATCTTTTCAAAGGCAATTTAATCATCATGAATAAACGAAATTTATCATAATTGTTTAACGTTGTTATATTTACGTCGACATCAGAGAGGAGAGAGTCTTTGTGTTTCTGGCGTCTTTGTGAGGTACAGGTAGAGAGAGGGAAGGAGGCAGAGAGAGAGAGAGAGGGGAGAGACCTCCCTGGGAATAACCCGTTCAACACGATTAAATTACTTGCTACCGTGAGATATAATTACACCCAGGACCAACTACCACCAATACTAATGACCAGTGAGCCCGGGAGCGACGTGAGTGCTGAGGTCATCATTCTCCCGCTATATTGTCCTCAAAGCTCCACCTCTCCCCGCCCCCTTCCTCTTTCTCTATAATTCTTCTCTTAAGTCCTCTTCAAAGTCCATTTCAGCTCCCAATCAAAAAAGTTCTTGTCTAAGGTCCTCTTCATAGTCCCTCCTAGAGTTCCCAGTCAATAATTTATTCACTAAGGTCATTTTCAAAATCCCTCTCAGTCCCCAATCAAAAAGTTCTTTTCTAATGCCCTCTCAGAACTTTCTCACCCGTTCTCGAAAGTTCTTGTTTAAGGTCTTCGAGAAAAGCTTCTCTTATAATTATAAAAAATAAAATCCCCCTTCTCGGATGAGTCCGTAATATCGTACTCAATAGTTAAATCATTGTACTTAAGTTAGGTCATCGTACTTAAGAGTTAAGTTATCGAACTTAAGAGTTACGTAATCGTACTCAAGAGTTAAGTCATCGTACTCAAAAGCTTAATTATTCTTTGATGTTACTATTGCTGCATTTTTACCAGATATTTAAAAGCGCAAGATTTCATTTGTTTACACAGTTCAGATCTCCTGTTTCTTTCCTGGTCATCTTTAAGTAAACCGATAAAATATAACTGTTTATTTCACTAACGTTGAATGATAGACTGTTTCACCCTTGGAGGATAATCTTAATGTTTTTTTGGGTAAGCTTCAAGTCGTGTACTATAAGGAATTCTGCATTTCATTTTGGTATTTTTATTTTTATTGCTGTTAATCGGCTACTTTTGGGGGCAAATTTTCGTTAAGGATCATACGAGGAGTCCAAGTAATAAAAGAAGTAGTAGTAACTGTAGTAGTAATAGTATTGTTAGTTATAGCTGAGTTAATCGTCGCAGTAGAGGCAGTGTTCAAGTCACATATACAACAAAACTTATCCCATCTTTATATTCGTCTCTGGTGAAAAAATACCAATAGAAAATGGTGTCGTTGAGAGATGGTAAAAAAAAATGGCAGATAATAAATATTAGTTTTTCTTGAAGAAAACTTTTCTTTGGAAATATAAGCCGGATGGTCAAATACATAACGATCAGGATGTAACTCCACTGCTACGCCGCACAATGACTACGGCTTATGTGATTTAAAGCTCACCAGCACCCGCAACCACGCCCTCCTCTCCTCTCGTCTCCCGGTTTCACAAAGGAACGTATACGTGACGTTCTCTCATCTCTCAATGGGAGATGGTGCTTGAACGTATCTCATAGTCTAACTTAAACTATATGATAACAACACATAGGTGAGAATCTAGTTTGTTATTATTGTGTTACTGAGGCTCATGCCGTGTTACCTTGTTTAGTTCTGGAGAAAGTTTTTTTTTTTTAATGTATAAATCGTTGAGAATCAGTCCTCGGAGAGGCAAAATTTATGGCCCAGTGGGAATACGTCAATTTTATCGTTGGTGGGCATACGTCAACTTTATGGTGCGGTGAGCATACGTCAACTTTATGGTGTGGTGGGCGTGCGTCAACTTTATGGTGCGGTGGGCGTGCGTCAACTTTATGGTGTGGTCAACTTTATAGGCGTGCGTCAACTTTATGGTGTGGTGGGCGTGCGTCAATTTTATCGTTGGTGGGCATACGTCAACTTTATGGTGCGGTGAGCATACGTCAACTTTATGGTGTGATGGGCGTGCGTCAACTTTATGGTGCGGTGGGCGTGCGTCAACTTTATGGTGTGGTGGGCGTGCGTCAACTTTATGGTGCGGTGGGCGTGCGTCAACTTCATAGTTTGATGGGTGCACGGGAAGTTCATGGTGTGATGGGCTTAAGGGATGTTTGTAGTGTGATGGGCGTGTGTCAGCTTTTAGGTGAGGATCATCCCCCAACACTCCCCCAAATTCAGACGTTCTTGGGCATTCTACTTCTGGGACATGAGCGTCGCCTTACCAAATTTCAGCTCTCTATCTTCAAACTGTAGCCATGCATAGCGAACGACCACACAGATACTGCGCTCTATATAATTAAATGAAGTGACGACTACTGGTGTATGTACAGTGTAATATTTCCACGATACACAGTGGTCTGAAAAATCGCTAATTTATGGCCAAAAGTCTATGGAAATTTATTGAGTTAACAAACTTGGCAGTCATCCTCAAGTGTTTGTGCTTTCGTTGGTATACATGTAAGACCTGAGTGGCCTTATTTTCATTGTAAAACTATGAAAGAAAAAGTATATGAAATATATCCGTACAGCACCACTACATAAGAAAGGGGTGGAATAACGCTAGTTTACTCTCATTTCTTTAATAAAATAACATTGTGATATGCGAGACATTTAAAAATACATACTGTATGTGCAAGTAATGTTACAAATTAATAAAATGCATAAATATTCACGTCGATTCATGTGCTTGAATGTGCCTCTATGATAAACAGTTTTGACATTTGAATTAAGAATTAGTTGCCACAGTCCGCGACCTCTTGAGTAATATCCAAAAATATGTGAATGAAGTTGGACAATGAATTTATCTTCATTCAAATAGCCCAAGAAATTCCCTATAATTATGTACAGTATAAAGTACAAGACAAAAAAAATATTACTTTCTAATGAAATGATTAAGCTTTAGCCATTGCATTTATGTCTCCTATTCATAATATTGAATTGAAATTATTTTGGTTATAAACACAGTAAAAACAAGACCATTGTAACATAATTAATGCTTTCCTATTTCTAAACTATTGTGAATTATTTTAGTCCTGTAGATGAAAAAATTATGTAAAACGCCCATAGAGTTTTGACCACATCCGCTCGTCAGACCACTAGTGTATGAACTTGCTATTTTATGGCTAAAATTCAATGCTTAGTAAAAACAAATAAATGAACAAAAAATGAAATACATCTGTGCAGAATCCGTATATCACACACTTCGTAAGAAAAAATGGTCGAACGTTATGATATGCGAAGAATTTATAAATACATATAAAGTAGTATTACACATTAATAAAATTCATATATTCACGGAGATTCATGTGCTTGGTATGTCGACATCGGTTTCTAGAAAGGATCTGCGTTATAGAAAACTGTATCACTTCTCAATAATTGGGAATATTGTGGTCTGAGTGAAGTTAAAATTTCGTTGTCCAATCTATTACACATTTTTGCTTATTACTCAAGAGTCACGGACTGTGGCAGCAAATTCATATTTCAAATAAATGTCAAACTCTCTGTTTATGATACAGGCAAATCCATGCACATGAATCGACAAGAATAGACTTTTGGCCATTAATTAGCGATTTCAGACTTATGGAACTCACTGTTACACAATTACAGGTCAAAATGCAAATTTGCAACGGATCTAAATTCATTGAAAAAAATTGCAAGACTTGTGAATATTCGAAATTAGTGCAAAAACGCGAACAAGTTTAAAATTTCACTCCTACTAGAGTTTCCTCATCATCTATAAGCAAAAGATTGAAGTTCTGTAGCAGTTTAACCATTTTTTTCAAGAATTTTGTGAATAAACTTTTAGTTTAACCGTAAAAAAAGAATCACAATTTGCATTACGATCAACTTTTATTTACGTATTTTTGCCGTCAGTGTAAGAGACATTAAAGTGAAAGTTTCACAAAGTTGGCCACTTTCAGTTAGCAACGTGTCTAACCTAAACTTAGTGAGTCTTAAGATCAGTTTATCGTGTGTATGTCAGCATTGGTGATATTAATCTGGCTTGGAGTCACAAAGCAGTTTACCATAAACTCTAATCTGGAGATATACTCTAATGATACTTATACCTGAACTAATGTGTTTGGATTGTGTAATAATGTTATTGTGAACAGTTTTATTACTGGTTGACGATAACTAATCTACCATTACAATGACTCGAGGAAATAACAGCCCCAAAATTAATTAACAAAGGAGGCTTGTAAGTAAAAGCTTCTCGCGGTAATTTAATTAACTCTCATTAGAATGATTTCATTAATCCCGGTGATGCTGTATGCTAATGTGATAGTGTCTTGAGAGTTGATAATGGTATTGGCTTATATACCAAACTAATACCATTACGTTTTACGTATATACATATATTATCTGTAAAGTTAGAACACGGGAATGGACACAAAACAAAACAGAGTGCTTTTTAGAAATAAACTTCCCATTAGCACTTTTCTGAAAAACATTGAGGACTTACCTTGTGACTGACATCGGACCCACTCACTGACCCACACAGGCTCGACCCCATCGTCTTAGCGTCACTATAATACGGTACATCACCTGGAAAAAGACCCAGTTAAACTGTAGTAGAATAGTAGGTATTTTATTTATCTTTTATTTTGTCTCAAACGTTTAAATTTCGAAGACATTTATACATAATGTAGTCGATAGTTCGCAGCTATCAAACAGGGAGGTACTACCGCCTGGGAAGATACTGGAAGCATAATGTGCGGTCTAACGGTAGACTCTGCTGCCATATGGCATCACAAAAATTGTGACCAAGTCCCAGGTTGCTGATCTGACTTTCTGCCTCATTTACACACAATTGCAGGGTCTCAATTGTTTCTCTTACTTTGACAACACAACATACATACCAGTATATTGTTTCTTACTATTTATATATTTTTTTAATTTTTGTATTTCTTTATTATTATTATTATTATTATTATTATTATTATTATTATTATTATTATTATTATTATTATTATTATTATTATTATTATTGTTATCATTATTATTTTATTTTAATTATAAATTTTATTTACTATGAATTATTATTTTATTTATATTTTTTTTTATTAAAAAAATTTATTTGCGATGAATTATTATTATTATTATTATTATTATTATTATTATTACATTTTCACCCCCCAGGCCCCGATGTGGGTCAGTGACCTGTGCCCGTGTGGGCTAATCTCCGTAAAAAAACAAAACATCAATATGTGTATAAATCTCACTCATGTATGTCTGTCGTGTTTGACCGACACTAATTTTCGCTATTTATTAATAAGTGTTGCATGTAGTCTTTGTGACTGTTCTTTTAACATTGTCCGTTTTTATTGATAATATCTTACTGTCTCGAGCAAATTTTCATTTCATAAATTTTATTAAGTCACATTCAGTCGCTTTATTTAAATTTCCTAATTTATCAGACATATTTTCTATTACTCCAGCTCTATGTATACGGTACTTATATTACATAAGAGCCTAATCATGCGGGTTTTTTTAAATATCGAATAATCATATAAATGAGTATGATAATCAGCTTAGTGTAATGTGTTCCTTCCACTGTCTAGAGAATTAATGTAAAGCCCCGACCGTCTGACCACGACAATGTTTACTCATCACAACGCTGATGTTCCCGAGAAAGAAATTCCACCTGAAAAAATAAAGAGCCAATTATACTTGTAATTTGTAAGTTTCTTTAACCAGTTCAGCACTAATTGAAGTAAATTGTAAGTGACCACTATACAAATTATTATTTTTTATTATCATTGTCCTTGCTATAATTAATAATACCTAACCTAACCTAACCCAACTCCCCCAAACAGCGTTAGTGTGCTTAATCATCGGGTAAGAAAAAGATGGGGACTAATTTTTAGTTGATCCTTTTAGCGATTTTATGCATTATTCTTTGGGAATGAATGGTAAACAAATTGGGGATGATCTTTCTTGGTTCTGCTGCGGCATAACACGCACGGCTGCCCTCTTGCTGCCTTTTTGATATTAAATGAATTTCGCGGTCATGTGACATAAACAAACTATAGTCTTTGCAGACGACACGAGTTGCACACTCGCCATCTATTGTTTTGGCTCAGCACTTTTTAGGACCCAATGAGCAAATGCAGCATACTTAATATTGGAAGAACAAATACTATCAATGTATACAGACTTAACAACATCAACCTAGAGGAGTCGACTTGTGAAAGAGACTTAGGGCCGTACTGATAGTCATTACGACGATAATGACGATCACTCTCGTGTGTCGGGATGCAACCACCCAACGCTGAGTGCCATATTCCTAGGCCCTTACATGAGCGTGTCAACACGGCAGCTCGTGTCGGATGGCAAAATTTTTTTTGGCCATGCGCGTGTGCCAAATGTATTATTTCACATAATTAGAAAGACGATTTAGAGAGATATTTAGTTGTTATTTTATACCGGCACAATAATATAATGTAAAATAAATTTTTTTAATAAAATTGAACTTTATTATTTGTTCGAAACAAAATAGATAATTTTTTCATCTGAGCACTTGGCAACAATGTTTGCGCGCGTGTTATCAAACATGGAGGTAGTAAGAAAACGTTCTGCAGCTCTGTCTGAAACCCAACACATGGCACTTTAGCGCCATATTGAGCAAAGGCCAATCATTGAGGACAGGTCTACAAGCAACACCATTAATTATAGGAAAAGAAAGGCCTGGGATGAAATTACTGCTTCATTCAACGCCAGCTACCCAGACCAAATCCCTCGCTCAGCCAAGCAGCTCAAGAGAAGTTACGAGCACATAAAACGGAAGTAAGTATATGTTTATTTCTAAGTTTAGTATTTAAAAAATATGTTTTTTTGCCAGTAGGTTACTAAATTGATTAGGATTACAGTATTTAAGTGACGTGTCATGTGAGGAGTCCCACCTCCTACCGAAGTAGACAGAAGGAAAGCTCCCATCTCGCCTCCCCATTTTCCCTTCCTTCATATAATTTTATGATCACGTTCAGTTATATATCAAAATAAGTGTTTTTATGTCTACTTTTATAAGTTATGTATGCCTATATGCTATTCCATGCGGTGTCTGAGTAGTATTGACCATATATTTTATATGTGCAAGTGTTAGCCATTGATTTATTTTTACTCCTAAGAGTGCTAGGTTAAAATTGTGTATGATATCTGAAACACAAATTAAATTCATAATGAAGGAACTGGTATGGAGGATACACCAGTAAAAAGGTGCTTCAGCTATACTGTGTTAGGTTCTCTTGTTTGTCATCTTTAATTGCCAGTGAATAAATTGAAGACAACATGGGACACTAAGAATTAATACTTTATTGACATGTTTTCTTTTTAGTAATAATTTTATACAAAAGATGACAACTACAGCATTTTTGTTAACACTACAAATCAGTAAATGCAAAACATTGATAAAAAGTTATGGATAAGTGAAAAAAAAAGTGGAGCAGTCATATTTAATATTTGGTTAGGTAGGTTAAATTAACGTTAGGTTATGTCAAATTAAAGTTAGGTTAGATGAGGTTAAGTTAGATTACGTTACAATTAGGATAAATTAACTTAAGTTTAGTTAAAGTTAGGTTAGGTTAAAATAAAGTTAGGTTAAGTAAAAAATAAGTTAGGTTAGGCTACAGTTAAGCTAGGTAAGGTTATTTTAAATTAATGTTAGGTTATTTCCATGTTTTGTGCCATTTATTCACTGACAATGGGTGGCCATTGTCATAGAACGAAGCTAAACAGCATATAACTCTATATGAAACAGGTATTATTCTGCAGATTTGGTGTGCTTTACATTAGGTGCCTGGAAAGCATGATAAAAGCCTATGCTGTTGCTATAATTATTTATTTTTGTACTGTATACAGTATTTATTTTGTTATGTTTCTTTCAGAACTAAAAGCTGAGATATACAGCAAAGAAAAATTCTAGCAAAGACAGGTGGTGGTCCACCACTCAAAATATCGGAAGCTTCAGAAGAAATGGTCTTGGCATCATCACTGATGGGGGCAGAATTGTCAATGGCTGATAACATTTACGAGACCTTCAGTAAACCAGTACATGAAGCAAATAATACCTTAGAAAATGTGCAGCTAGGTGAGAATATTACAGAAAAGTGATCGATTTATACAGTTGCGTGCATTCATAACTCCCATTGCTCAATCTCCTTTTGCTATCGAAAAATCAAACGGGAACAGTGGCTGACAGCTAAATATTTTATCTGTTATTTTTCTTATGTCACTTTTACCTTTACCTTATACACGTGTACTGACACAGTTTACTGTTTCAGTATTTGCCAAGGTGCTCGAGCAACCCAGTGCTCGTGGCATGCGGAAGACTTCTGCAAGTGTACCTTCTGCTTCACTTACTCAGTCCTATGATCCACTTGTTTTACCTGGTCCAACCCCAGGGCCATCATCTGTGTCTTCTGCACAATTTACTGAAGTTTCATCTACTGTTTATCGACCTCTATTTTCACCCTCTGTTCCTGTCTCACAAGTCAATGTTCCTGCCTCACCAGTCATTGCTCCTGCCTCACCAAACATTGCTCCTGCCTCGGCAGTCAATGCCCCTGACTCACTATCGAGTGATATTGCCTCACCCCCTCCTGCTCATGCTTCCAACCAACACCTTTATTCGGTGTCCAGGGCATCTGGTTCTCGGCCAAGGAGCAAACCAAGGCGAACTAGGAGGGTGACAAGTGTCTATGAAATGTGTGATAAAAGACAAGAAGAGTTACATAAATCTAAGTTGTACAGATTGAATGGGGAGCATGAGGAGGAAATGAAACTGAAAAAAGAAATGATGTTAACACAAAAACTACAACAAACTGCAATTGCATGGATTGAAAAGACACATGAAAAATTGAATAATTCTTTGGATTTGTTAGTGTTTTAAGGAAAGCAGGAGCTGCATATGATGCCATGGCTAAATCATATGAATGATGTTGTAATATTTCAGAAATTGGCATCTAAAGTAAAAGTTATTCGTTCTATTTCTTACATATTCAACTCATTTTATTTGAAGGAAATAAACATACATGTGTTTATTTTGACAAAGGTTTTTTTGTTTACAAAAGCTGTCATAAGTATGGCAGGTAATTATTTGTGGGTGGTGAATATTTATAATATACATAAAGGCTGTGATTTTCAAAAATTGAATTTATTTCCTGTGATAAAGAATAAAGTTTTGTTTGGTGTATACAGGTATTTATAAAATATGTTATACTGTGCAAAGTACTGTATAGAGGATATGTTTCATTTATTAAATTTTATGCATTGATATAAATAGCTGTAGAGAAGGAGTGAACCATTTCTTTTTGTGCCCAAGATAGAAATATTTTCATGTCAGTTACAAATATTGTCCAAAGTATGGCAGTTAAGATTTATTTTTATATATCTATAATATAAGCTGTGAATTTCAGGAAATGCAGAACTATGTATAGAAAAATTAGTTTATTTTCTTAATTTTTACACATTTATAAAAAATATAAATGTATATTTCTTTCCTTTTGTTGTCTTCATAAAACCTCACAGGTGAATTACCTTACATATTGAGTTATGCTCCATTATTAAAGACCACAGTGAAGTAAAAAAAACTATATTACTGGGCCACAAACTGTGATATTTTCCTTGCTAACTCAAGATAGAGTGAGCTCACTTGGCTTGCCTCATTCCGGAAAACATAAGTGAATTTCCCGGTTCAGATGGTTGAAATTTTATTACTACGACAAAAATATTGTATGAATGAATAAAGATAAGAAACATACCTTAAATGATAACAGAAGTAATTGTTAATTGAAGATGAGGCTCACAGCACAGAGAGCAGTCGGAGCTGTGATGTCAACATTCCAATAGTGTTTCAAGTTCATAACTGTTGTGAAAGTTCATTTATCCGTATTAACACTTCTTTTAATTGTTCTTATCAAAAAAAATAAAATAATTCGACGTAGACATCTGTAATATAAAGTACTGGAAGAACTTTCATAAAATATAATGATGATTATTACCTATTTGTCGTAAGGCAGCTATCGCGTGGGGGTAGCCATCCGATGTTGTTTCCAACATTTCAGGGATATGCGTACGGTTCCCTTCCGATACCTCGTTTATTTTATTACGTTTCCGTCGCAAATTTATATTTTTCGGCATCTATTTAACACAGGAAATTACATTTTGCAGTGACACAGTTTTCATTTGACTCACACGAGTATGTTCCGCCAATTACCACGAGTCTTTGTGTCACGTGACCATGGCCCGCCAATCAGCGTTGCTCTCGGTGTCACGTGATACTCTGTGTTTTGAATTATGTTTGACGGTTGACTACTCATAAGCGGTTTTCCTTGTGCACCGGGTGTTCTTCCTCGGCTTGGCAAACGATTTATTGTGTATTTGAAAACGATTCCACTGTCATTGACATTTTTAAGGCCTGCGATATTCTGCCAACCACTGTGAAGTGTTACAGGTGTTCAGTCGCAAAATAGAGAATAATTGTGGATGGATATCAAGAGTTTGGTGCTTCGTGCCGGCAATAAGAAGGAACATTATACCAAATACAACGATCACAAGACTGTACTCCACCACCTCCTCCTACAAGTATCATCACTATCCTCTAGCATCTGTTAATTAAGGTAAGTTTTTTATTTACAGAACTGGGGGGATAGATCAGGTCCTTTTGGTTTCCCTGGTTAGGTTTCGTTTCGTCAGTTTTGTGTGTGTTTTTACCCTACAATTCCCTTTACTACAAAACTATGCCCACTTTGTACAACCAGTGTAGTCGGTAATTGGGGGACGGGATGGGGGTCATATCTCCATAACAGCTCATTTGAGACGGAAATGAAGGTCAAATTCGCTTGGAACAACACAATGAAAACCTATTTTTATTACTAGTTCCGTGGTCGACAAATTCCGAATCATTACCTGTGGTTTCGTGAGTTCATAGACGAAATATATTTAATCAGTAAAATTGTTATAGTTTATATTGGCTCAGTATGTATACAGTGCAGGAATACAAACAGTGGTAAACATGTTAACTGTAGTAAACTAGACTGTAATGTGATATTTACGCTCATTTTCTTAAGATGGGATGTTTTGCCATCCCTTCACCTCCCTTAAGATAGGGGCACGTAAACCCACTTTCATTATTATTATTATTATTTTAACTTTTATCAACTTTTAAATAAAGGAGAGTGTACTTGTATTTTAGAAGGGGATACAGTGACCATGGGTTGGTACACCTGCTTGAGTAGGCATCAGATGTGCTCATCACCTAGTGCCTTATTACGTACTGTTTACTTGTTAACATTACTTTAAGGCTCTTATAACGCTCAATAAACAGTTTTTATAAGAGCACATATTTAACGACGGAAGATTGTTCAGAAATATACTCCGTTTATCAGCTTTTACTGTTGCCAAATTAAGTGACATTTGTAAATTACACTATAGCCAGAGGTAAACAATACTGCTTTGTCATAATGTAAAAAGAAATATTCTTGCACATTTAGTGTATATTTTAGGGTGAATTTTTCTTTATGCACCGGTCTTTCTCTCGCTGTCATTAATATGTATTTCGTAATGTTTAGACAATTCTAAGACTTTTTTCCTCTGTTATTCCAACTGGAAATTTAGGATAACTGAGATATTAATTTTTCAATACTATTAGATTTGGTCAAGTCTTGTCATTTGTTGTTTACATCTTGCGGAGGTCTGACACCCGTTCACGCATCGCCCCAGACCTCCGTCTTCGCTTCTTAAGCGTCTATAGTGCATGGGGGTGGTGTAGGAGTTTCTTATTGGCTATAGCGAAAGGAATATTATTATTGGGCAAGATTTTTTTGTCTTAGCCCATTAACAATGGGTGGTGCGTCTGGAGCGGAAATTTTAATTTTCGGTACCAGATATGGCTGAACAGGTGGAAGAGCTGTGCCAACATTGTGATAGAGATTATTTTACGCCAATTGCCGATTTTCATCAGAAAAATAGTGAGGCAATTTCCTTTTTTGTTTTAGAAAACACAGCGTATTTGTCCAAAGTATAATAGACAGTGTACACTGCATGAAGAACAACACATTTGGCGGTGTCCTCAGTTTTCTTCAGCCGAACAGTAAGAAACTGAAGAGGTGCAACCCTGGTTAGATTAGGTTACGTTACGTTAGGTCAGATTTCGTTTTGTTTCGTTGGTTGGTTGGTATTTTATTTATTTAACAGTAGTTCCAGATACCCACTATTTTGTTATGACTATTTGTATATATATAATTTATACCTGTGTTTCTGTTGCGAGATTTATAAATACTATCATTGGCTTCGTTACAACAGCCTTCACCGTTTTGTGTGTCGGCTAACCAGGCGACTCCAACGTCACAGTGATTGATTTTACAGTGGGCAGTTGTATGCTGTTGACAAGGAAAATGAAAGGACGATATTGTGGTTTGTGGAGCCACATCTGACTAAACCATTCATGGTGATAGACATTATCTGCGAACCAAACCTGCCCTGCCTAACCTAACAAAAGAACATAAGAAAATAAGGAGTCTGCAATACGCCGGTTGGTCTAGCCTAAAAATATGAGATCATTAAGTCTTGTTTGGTTGTACTTTGTTTGGAGTAATTTACGGTTTTGTTGACTGAGTCTTGTCAAATTTCACTCACATTGGCTGACGTCCAGACACCTAACTGTGGCTCGAATGTGTGTATGCGAGCCACTTACGTACATCATGGATGTGTATCGTGTGTGCATTGTGCATGTGAATCAGGTATGTATACTGCGATTAAATATTATAAAACACATGTACTGTACATTAGTTCTTCCATCTATGTAAAATTTTATGTGTTAACTAGACCCCAAGCACTCATAGACAAAAAATATATGCCAGGTTATATGCAAAATGGGACATAATCTATTTCAGGCCATGAGCTCTGCAACTGATAGGGAGGTTGACTGATCCCTTTCTTCACGCCGATTCACCATAATTACCGAACTGATTATGCAACTTGCTCATGTTGTTAATTGACAGATGACTCGTTCCCACGTCATCGTCCTCCATCAACTGTGACTCGTATTGTCTTGAATGTCATAAGGTCATGATAGTGACAGAACAAGCGATCGGTAGATGAAGATGTCTTGTATAATGGCAGTGGTGTGAGTATAATGTGATAGATCCCTTAACCTGCCCAATTTAGTGTAACGAGTACCGGTAACTACGCTTTATTGAAATTAAATAAGTCTTACCGATAGTCAATCTTTTATGATTATTCCTGTGGTCCTTTCTGTAGATGATTTTTTTATACGGAAACATTCTTCTCATATATTATCTCCTACTGCCACGGTCGACAGGGACGGAGATGTTCCATTGACTTTGAACGTGTAGCTTAAAAACTGTGACTACTGAGGGAGAGAGAGCAGCTGGCATTAGTGTTTCTGTCATGATCCCACGTAAGCCAAATGTTGAATCTCATTCCTTATGATAAGTCCCTCTGTCAAACTTGCATACAATTTGCAGTGGAAATTATATTCTCTTGTTACTTATCGACATCACATGGTGGAGAGGACTTCCCCAGGATTATTCCAAAATTTTACCACTAAAAGCTTTTTTTTTAAATTTAATATCGATATAGCAATGTATTTTTCTCCTTGTTCTATTAATAATTGTCTTCGCCTGGAATATAAATTTATTACCACTTGAAACACACAAAGTATATCTTGGTAGATTAAGTGGTTATGGGTTGAAAGGTGCCGAATACTACTTTCTTAACCCTTGATACGTGGAATTTTATATAAAGAAGAAGTAACACGGTCAAGTTATGTTATTTGAATCTCCTGTCAGTGTTCGGTCTTTTTGACTCGGTACGTCAGCCACAACCCGGCACCGTACCTCCCCTTGAGTTCATCAGTCAATGTATGTCAGTATGTATTCATCAGTCTCTACTAAAAGGTGTGTTCTTCAGTCACTATGTTAGGATGTGTTCACTTTACGTTAACATGTGTTCGCCAGTCACTATGTTAGGATGTGTTCACTTTACGTTAACATGTGTTCGCCAGTCACTATGTTAGGATGTGTTCATGAATCACTACGTCGGGATGCGTTCATCAGTCATTGGACGTCAGCATGTGCCAACAGGTCTACTTCAGAGAGACTCGGCATCTGTCATTGTTCAGGTTACTACTGCTGGACACTACTTGCTGCGTCAGGACAGGTGTACTGTAGATGTGTTTGGTGGTCAAGTTATCTTGACGTTTGTGGCTTATACCTGTTTTACTCAAGGGGTAGGTCTTCGTACTCAAAGGGTAAGTCATCGTATTCAAGGGGTGGGTCATCGTACTCAAAGGGTAAGTCATCGTATTCAAGGGGTGGGTCATCGTACTCAAAGGGTAAGTCATCGTATTCAAGGGGTGGGTCATCGTACTCAAAGGGTAAGTCATCGTATTCAAGGGGTGGGTCATCGTACTCATAGGGGTAAGTCGTCTTACTCATGGAGTTACGATATCTAATGGGTTAAGTCTTCGTACTCTGGGTGTTGGCATCGTCTTCGTGGGGTTAAGACCGTGACTTTCATGACTCCTACAAGAGTAAATAAAAGTGAGGTCAAATTATACATATCGACACGTGTCGAGTGGTGACTTTGTTTTCCAAATCTGTGACCTTGTCCTTTAACCTTTAGGGGTTGTCATGGTGAATTAATATGACAAGTACCTATCAACATTGTAACATACATAAACGCGTGGGCTGTATCCATCAAGAACTTCCTCACCCCTCCACTCATGTGAACCCAAATGTGTAAAGATTTTCGGATTCAAGTTACCGCACAAGGTTATAGGTTAAAAGTGTCATCGGACCTGCACAGAGACTCCGCCATAAATAGATATGCTACGGTAGCTGTCTTATTACCAGTAGCGGAGAGGAAAAAAATAGACGTATGATGTTTTGTTTGCTCGGGATCGCTAAGTTGTTATATAAGTAAATACAAGTGTGGGAGGAGTTCCTGGAACATCACTCATGGCAACAGTCATAATGTACAGTAGCTAAAACAACTATCTGTGCATACTTTGTGGGAAACAATATGAGACCATGGATGATAAATTTTGGTATATGAGGGCTGTCACGAGTCACATAAAATTTCGAAGCCTATCGAACCACACCTGCACAGATAGTTGTCTTAGCTACTGTACGTACGTAGTCGTTTTCTATATATCCTTGTGCCTCGCTGGCGTGTAGCCCGTCACGGTGTGTCGCCCCTGTCACTGTCTCCCTGGTGTGTCGCCCCCAGCCCAGCCTGTCTCCTCGGCGTGTCCACCATGTTTCGTTGTCCCTCACTCAGCGGGTTTTCCTCGGCTAAGAGTTTTCATCAACCCAGCATTTCACCAACTCGTGTATTCCTCATCGTAGGCTATCTTAGGCTCTCCAGGCCACGAAAACTTTCCCCTAGTGTAGTTTTCTCGGCTCGTCTCACAACTCCTGCAACATCTTTTAAACAACTTCTGTCCAACTTGGGGGTTTCCAATCTGCTTACAACTTTCCTAATTTAGGATCCACCGAGATATTTCAGCTGTAACACCCCCTCCTTCACTCCCCCCTTAAACAACACATAGGTCTCCTCAACGACAGGAAGTCTTTACTCAGGGCGAAGAGGAACATACAGTACATCACCAGACGTCCCTTTGCTACTGACACCTTGTCCCCCACTCTGGCGTCGGCGAGGTCCTTGTGTGTCTCTCACACATACGAGACTTCCTCAGTATCTCGACGGATTTTTTTAGAAATATTTAATTTTCTTGAGCGAATATTCTCATTACTGCAGACTCTCTAAAGAACTCTTACGCACTTTCTTGTTAACCATCATAATTAAACTATTAAGGTGCCGGTTGGTGGTGATAGAAAGAGGGAAAGAGATAGAGAGAGGAAGGGAATATATCTCGCCTCCATTCATAAGCTCCCCCCTCTCTTGACCTCAGCCTCAAGATCTCCTCCCGTCTGACCTGGCACTATTCACACGCGCCTCTCAGATCTTCCTCTTCCAATTTTATTTTAATGATGCCTCTCTGAGCATGATTAAGTTCATGTAAGTGCGTCCTGCTTTGTCGTTCCCCCCCTCCACTTACAGCCTTGTCGCCCCCTCTCCTCCACTTATACAAGGCTGGGCTCACGCAAGGGCTTCCTCAGAGTACCATCCCCGACTAGCGTAAATGAAAACCAGTTCCTTTCCTTTCACATCCTCAACTCTGTGTATACGCTTGTGTGTGTGTGTGTAATAATAATAATTAACGTTTTACTGAAAAACATCAGCAGCCAAAAGGAAGAAAATATACATTGGGAAGAAATAACTTATTACATACAATGACATGGGAGAGGAGGGGGGTGGGGGGGGGGGCTTTAACAAAAGTTTTTATTGCAAAAAGGAAAGGGAACGTGAATTAAGAACTAAACATACAAGTTATAATTTACAGTAGACGATTTGTGTGCGAGGCCACGTGCTGCAGTAACTCGTCCACAGGTGTTGACATGAAGGACCTCACGTGATGCTGCAGTAGCTCGTCCACAGGTGTTGACACGAAGCACCTCGCATGGTGCTGCAGTAACTCGTCCACAGGTGTTGACATGAAGCACCTCACGTGATGCTGCAGTAGCTCGTCCACAGGTGTTGACACGAAGCACCTCGCATGGTGCTGCAGTAACTCGTCCACAGGTGTTGACATGAAGCACCTCACGTGATGCTGCAGTAGCTCGTCCACAGGTGTTGGCATGAAGCACCTCACGTGATGCTGCAGTAGCTCGTCCACAGGTGATGACATGAAGCACCTCACGTGATGCTGCAGTAGCTCGTCCGCAGGTGTTGACACGAGGGACTCCACATGACTTCGTTACAACTCGCAGTGTCATGGAGATACCGTGTGGTGTGGTTTCATACTACCTCACTCTCTGTCAGGTGGTGTTATGGTACTCAAAGTCAGGTGTAAAGCTGACCCATGGTTGTTCACAGAGTGTACTGATTAACACCAAACTGCCTGGTCAGAACACAATGGCGGGTTCCTAAGACTAAGAGTATCCTATAACCTCACTGGTAGGCAGGGGCGGATCCAGGAATACCAAAAGGGGCGGTCTAAGAAGCTGTGGTTGGGGAAACATGGCAGGCATAGCAAACCCACCCAGCTGTAAGCCTCCCCCCCACCTAACCCCCCAGAGAAATTTAAATCTGACCAATTTCATGGGTATTTTGAGGCCATGTGCACTTGATATTAGGAAATACTGTATTCTGAGATCAATATTATTTACTTTTTACAATACAAAAAATCCCTTAGTACAATACTGCATTAAATAAAAAGTATTGGAATTTTCTGACTCTCGGCTTTTACTGTTTAGTGTTGATTTTATCTGCCTAAACACTGTTCAACACTGATTCCACTCCTTTCCGAAAAGAAATTGTCACCTTTGGCGGGATTTTGCTTTCATCATTAACTCGAATACACTGGATAGCTTCAAACATAGGTTGGATGGATATATGAGCAATAGGGGTTGGGTGTAATGGGACTGCCCAGTATGGGCCAATAGGCCCGCTGCAGTCTCCTCCATTCTTATGTTCCTATGTATAGACCAACAGCCTGGCTTTGGTAATTGCCAGAGCAGTGGCAAATAAGTCTTGACCTTTCGGTGGTCAGGACACAGGTGTGTGTGAGCCGCGTTTGTGTACGTGCATGTGCGTGTGTGATAGCTGTGTATGTATGTATGTATGTGTGAGCCATTTGTTAGTTTATCAAAAACAGTGAAAATCTCAGTCCATCCTCAGCAACATTGGTACTCGGGACTCCTCCGTCTCACTCACTCAACGTCAACAATAATATCAAGTTAATGAACTAACCGCAATGGAAACGTGGACAGGATAAATTTCTATAAAATCGCACAGGAAAAGGGGAAACAATGGAGCACCTTAGCTTTCGTCTTTATTCAAGACATCAACAGTTGCCTCTGAAGATGTCTTGAATAACGACTAAAGCTAAGGTGCTCCATTGTTTCCCATTTCCTGTGTGATTTTATCGATATACACCCTGTATACAGTACATATCATAAGAAGCACGAAAGTCGCCTTTTTTATCACGTGTACAACATTTGTCACTGTCAATAAACCTATCTTTGGCTCGCTCGTTTTGGTCGTCTTTTAAATTTAACTCGTGAAATATTGTCTCCATAAATTAGGTGTCGTCTTGTCGTTCAGATAAGAGTTTTGGAAATTTGAAGCAGTTACATTTCTCCCGTTTTTTTCCTTCTGTCCCTCCAGATCTGACCTTTACTGATTGTGTTTAATATATCAGATAAAAATACGTTTTTGTAGACAGGTAAGTACAATTGCCGTACATGTTTATATAATACAGTACAGGTATAGTAATCCCCGTGTAAAGATAATATTATAGAGATGGAACCTCAAGATATAAATACAGTATAAACTTACCAAATACTGTACTGTAGTTTCTACGGAGAGATAGTGAGTTATAATATTTCCACGCTAAGCTGGTTCATAGAAAATTCAAATTAAATGTGTTCACAACTGGTAAGCAGACCTGTTATTATCTAAATTAATGTTGAATATCTGGACTATCAAAATGCAAATGATTTTAAGGCATTAGCACTTCAGAGAGGATGTAAGAAATTTTTTAATATTTATCATAAATGATCGATATAAATACGCGCTTGTACAAGTACACTCACAATCTGGGGCAAAGACTATATAAGAAAGACGGGAGAGCGTTTACCTTAATCGAGGAAAAAAAATTGAGCCACTGAGCTCCAATCAACGCCATCTGTTGGCAACGCGGTTAACTAAAAGCTCGGGCGCGTGAGGGTAGCTTGTCCATGTTTCCATGGTAACCAGCGGAGTGAGCTGATTATATTACCTTGACGTCTTTGCTTTGACGTTCTTAATGTGTACACATGCATACACAGTGACACACATACAGTGTCATACAGTAAATTCTATATGATCAATGATATTTAGCAACGTGAAACACAAGCTCAGGGTGATCTGTTTTTGTACGTGTACATACGGCACACGGGTGATGGTGACGCCCACTCATGGTTAAATGTCCCGGTAGTCGTGTGAACCAACAGACGACATACAGACTACCCGCGCCTTACCACTAACGCCATCTGTTGATCCCACGGCCAACTATATGCTATGTGGCTTACGCGGTTTTTGCCTTGCTTTCCCTTCTTTCTTACATAGTCTTTGGTATAGGTTTTGGTATACCTAATGTTTCTAGTAGACATTAGTTAGTGTGACTAATGACCCAAAAATCACTAGCGTCATGTTACCTATGAACCGTTAAGATGTCACACGAATGTAAAAAAATTCACTTGGGTTCGGGAAGTAAATGTCTCCTCAGCTCAGGTAAATATCTTTAGTATTCACCTTAATGGATCACAATTTACGTGACTATCTATCTATTTCTTTTCTACCAGTATGTATGTATGTATGTATATTATGTATGTGTGGTGTAATGGTCTGTGTTTCTCTCTAAACTAAACTACGTCATTAGCGCCAAGAGATGTAGATAACCATTAATATTGTTTTAAAAGGTTTATCATAATACTGATGACAAGGCGAGTATCATCCTCAACTCTTAACGCCGCTGGTGAACTGTGTTTGAGACCACAGTGTGTTAGTTATTCTCGTATACCTATTGAAGTTTACCTTAAGGAGGCAGAACAAAAATGGTGAATTAGGTCAGGGGTGAATTTCAATTATTGTGGTTGACGATGGAGGGATTAAAACACGCACACAGTTGGTGATGGTGGGGGGGGGGTGGGTGGGATTCTGTGTTGAATATAGATACTGATTTACACATCACTCAGCTCTTGATAAATATTGTAAGCCAGTCTTGATTAACTCACTCACTCACTCATTCTGTCTCTTAACTCACTGTCACACTCTCTTACCCTCACTCACACAGTCTCAGTCACTCACTCTCTGTCAATCACTCACTATTTCACACTCACTCACTTCCTTGTTTCCCCGAGAGAATTTTCCGCCCGGCTCACAGTGACACGGGAACTTTTCCAGCGCCTGCTTGTGTGTTTAAGTAAGTCTAGTACAGTACCTAGATTTACTTTCGTCAACGCTGATAGCCCCACAGCCGCTATATGGTAACCCCTAAGTCTCTCCCAGATAATGAGTCTGTACACTGGTGGATGAAGCCTTATTTCTTCACCCATCTCTTCCACCTCTTCCTCAAGCTACAAACATTAACGAGATAATGGATGACTCTCCTGGACCTAGATTCCCAAACGCTCTTAAACCAAATGTCTCACTTAAGAGATATATGATCATATGTGTCTCACTTCAACTACGAATAGATGGATGGATTTCTCAAAAGCTCGTGGGTTTAATTTTTTCACCCCTAAACTGGTTCACTTTTAACCTAAGGCATCAAAGGTTAAATTCTCATAAGAGGTTCGTCGGTGATGTCTCGTTTAATACATATGATGAATACAGAGTCAGACAAATGGAGTCGTAATTACCAAGGTTGAACTTTTGTCCTTCTGGTTATGAGAGTAAAATAAACACTCGATGCTGTTGTAGTCTGGGTTAGTTCTACTACTCCTCTTCCTTCTTCTTCTCTTGCTTCCTATAATAACTCCTCTTCCTTCCTTCCTACCTTCCTCCATCTTTGTTTCTATCCCTCTTCTCTCCTTCTCTCCGTCGTCCTTATCACTTCTCCTTGTCCTCCTCTCTCTTCTCCTCAGCTTCCTCTCTCTTCTCCTCGTCTTCTTCTCTTCCTCCTTCTGCCCTCCTTGTTTTCTCCTTCTGCCACCTCCTCCCTCCTCCTTCCACCTCCTCCCTCCTTCCACCTCCTCCCTCCTTCTTCCACCTCCTCCCTCCTTCTTTCACCTCGTCTCTCCTTCTTTCACCTCCTCTCTCCTTCTTTCCTTCTCTTTCCCTTCTCCCCCTACACCCCTCCTCTTTCTCCTCGTACCCGCTTCCTCTTCGTCCTTCACTCCTCCTCGTACCCCCTCTCCCCGCCTCCACACACCGACGTCTTTAGGGGAGACTCAAGTGACGTATCAGCCGCCATAGAAAGATTTGAATGATGTTTGTACGACGATACGATGTTGTATGATGGCGTGTGGTGACGTTGATGGCGGGTGGTGGCGTGTAGTGGCGTTAATGGTGTTTGATGGCGTGTAGTGGCGTTAATGGTGTTTGATGGCGTGTAGTGGCGTTAATGGTGTTTGTGGCGTTAATGGTGTTTGTGGCGTTGATGGTGTTTGGTGGCGTTGATGGCGTGTTGTGGCGTTAATGGTGTTTGTTGGAGTTGATGGCGTGTAGTGGCGCTGATGGTGTTTGATGGCGTTTAGTGGCATTGATGGCGTACAGTGACGATGGCGTATAGTGACGTTGATAGTGTTTAATGGCGCGTTAGTGTCGTTAATGCCATTTAGTGGCGTTGATGGCGTGTAGTGACGTTGGTGATGTATGGTGACGTTGATGGCTTGTAGTGGCGTTGATGGCGTGTAGTGTCGTTGATGCCGTGTAGTTTCGTTGGTGATGTATGGTGACGTTGATGGCTTGTAGTGACGTTGGTGATGTATGGTGACATTGATGTCGTGTAGTGTCGTTGATGTCGTGTAGTGTCGTTGATGTTGTGTAGTGTCGTTGATGTCGTGTAGTGTCGTTGGTGATGTATGGTGACGTTGATGTCGTGTAGTGTCGTTAATGCCATTTAGTGGCGTTGATGGCGTGTAGTGCCATTTAGTGGCGTTGATGGCGTGTAGTGACGTTGGTGATGTATGGTGACGTTGATGGCTTGTAGTGGCGTTGATGGCGTGTAGTGTCGTTGATGCCGTGTAGTTTCGTTGGTGATGTATGGTGACGTTGATGGCTTGTAGTGACGTTGGTGATGTATGGTGACATTGATGTCGTGTAGTGTCGTTGATGTCGTGTAGTGTCGTTGATGTTGTGTAGTGTCGTTGATGTCGTGTAGTGTCGTTGGTGATGTATGGTGACGTTGATGTCGTGTAGTGGTGTTGACGGTGAATGCCCAGATGCTGGTACAATGAATTCCAGTTCCACGCAGTTAACTACAGAGTTGATGTTCCACTTTCTGCTCGTGTTTCATTGTTCATCCGTTAGCGTTAGTCCTGTGCAGTACATATTCATTCTGATTTGTCGTTTTGTTTTGTATTCCACTGGTTTTTGTTGCATGTGTTTGGTCATACATTAACTATTTATTTATTTTTTTGCAGTTCTTCCAAGAGTTCTTATTTTTTTTCCTGATTGAATGAGGCTGTCGGGGATTGAGAATAGATTGAAAAGGAATGGAAGTTTTCATAATTAATAATAATAATACAATTTTTGATAATGATAATGGATGTTTAGCTCTCTGATCTCTGTTTATTGTCAGTATTTTACGCAGTGTGAGATCAGTGTAATATTTTTAATGGTGTTTTACATTGAAGTCCATCATAAAATAGACTGTGTGTGGATGAACTGTACTGTATTCATTACTAAAACACGAAAACAAGGTGTGGCTGGCCAGAGGAGCGAGGGAACGTTTCTTTCACTTAGAAGGATGGAAGGAATCAAGCAGAAAATCAATGTAGGAAGAAAAAGGAAAAGGAACGATGATAAGGAAGGAAAGAAGATAAAGAGGAGAGATAGAAGGGTAGAAAGGAAATACAGAGTTACGAAAGGAAAAGGAAAGGAAGAAGGGGGAGGGTATGGAAGGAGGGAGGGAGGAGGGTAGGAAAGAAGTAGGTAATGAAGGAAGGAAAGGGAGAAGGAAAAGATGAGGGAGGGATGGAAGGAAAGAAAGAAGAACATCATATATAGAGCTGACTGGTGCAGCTAAACAGTCTTGCTAGGTGGTGCGTCGGAGTTTTAGGAGACACAGACGAGGCGTCATAGAATTTAATAAAACCTATTACTGGCGGTGCAGCGCGACCCTGCAACATTGCAAGCATTCCTGCGAATTTACCAGTTAGTCTCACTTGTGATTACCCTCAGCTGTCTTGTTGAAGCAGTAGGGATAGAAGCAACAATTTCGCCTCACTCGTTAGATATTATAAAGTCATTGGTGTTGCAACCTTACTGCCATAACATAACGATATCGCAATGCATAAGGTAGAGGATGATCTCTCTCTCTCTCTC
This sequence comes from Homarus americanus, assembly GCF_018991925.1. Lineage (NCBI taxonomy): Eukaryota > Metazoa > Arthropoda > Malacostraca > Decapoda > Nephropidae > Homarus > Homarus americanus. The sequence goes on from NW_024737068.1 coordinate 12,655,969, forward strand.
TCTCTCTCTCTCTCTCTCTCTCTCAAATTGTCGGAGCTTTAACGACTTGTAACCAGAAAAAAAATTAGGCTCTTTGTATTGCTATGTGAACCTTATTGTCCTGATGGTTCAATATTGTAACGTTAACCATGATGATGGTTTACTGGTTGAGAGAGAGAGAGAGTATTCAATCATTATAACGCAGTGACTTATGTGTAGATATTATTTCCAGTCTAGTGTGTGAGAATGACAGGGTGGTGAAGTGGGTCTGCTGAGGTGGGGCTGTGGTGAAGTGGGCCTGTGGTTAAATGGGGCTGTGGTTAAATGGGCTGTGGTGAAGTGGGCCTGTGCTTAATTAGGGCTGTGTTGAAGTGGGTCTGGTGAAGAGGGACTGGTGAAGCGGAGCTGTAGTGAAGTGGGTCTATGACTCTGGTGAAGTGAGCCTGTGATGAAGTGGGGCTATGGTGAAGTGAGCCTGTGATGAAGTGGGGCTATGGTGAAGAGGGACTGGTGAAGCGGAGGTGTAGTGAAGTGGGACTTGGACAGGTGTAACTACAGTGATGTACTGTAGTGGGGTAGCACTAAAAGTTTCCTTTACAGAACTATAAATGCAGTATTATCGTTGTAACGTATCAGGGAAAATAACGGTGTAAAGAATAGGTTTTTATGCTACAACAAAAAGAAACGTTTTTATAGGATTCGTGAGTAACATAGATTATTATAATTAAAAAAATAGAGATATTACATTTTTAAATAAAACAGAAAATTCGAGAAATTCTGATTAAAAAACATTAATTTGCTAAATTGATATTTTTAAATTCATTGGGTTATATACCCCTTATACTGTAACACTGGTGCAGTCTTTATCTACCTGTTGGTACCGGCGGTACTGATGACCAGAAGCAGCAGGTCTGTGTGGTAGTGACAGGTGATGGACGACTTCTCCGACTGTCACTTCGTTGTCTTTATGGTTTTGTAGTGTGTATATATATATATATATATATATATATATAAAATATATCAAGTAAATTGTAGGCGCGTAAGATATGATAACCAAAAGAAAGAAACACGAGTTCCCAAGCGAAAGCTGAACTTCGTGTTTTCAGATATATATATATATATATATATATATATATATATATATATATATATATATATATATATATATATATATATATATATATATATATATATATATATATATATATTACCTCCGTCAGTCTGTCAAACTTCTGTCTCTCACTTTCTTGAAGCTGCTCACCAACAACCGCTACAGGACATGCATATAGGGGAGAAGACCAATACCTAAGGTGTACAATTACGCATTAACCTTGACCTCTTTAGGTAAGGTCACAGTCGGGTTAGGGGTAGAGGGGGGCGTGGCATGTCGCTCGTAAGGTGTTACTCCCACTAAACACTTATATATTTTATATTTATTTAATTATCTTTTAACCACTTTCCTGCTCCCATTAATACAGCTTTTACATACTGTATTTTTATTTATTTATTAATCTAAGTATGAATAATTTTTTTATAAGTAGTAGAATGGCTCCCATGGAAATACACAAAAATAATACACCTTTTCACATATCCGTTGAGACATTGTTACATAACTATTTGACAAATTTCGTAACCGAATGACAGAACACATATCGAATGACAATCTAAAATAACTGTTGGTGGTATGTTATTCTCCAATTGTTACATTCTCAAACTATATGTAGACTGTCGGGTTAGTGTTCACGTCTGTCAACTTCATAACTTATGTCACTCACTTCCGTTAGCATGAACGAACAGTTATTTTAGATTGTCATTCGATATGTGTTCTGTCATTCGGTTATGAAATTTGTCAAATAGTTATGTAACAATGTCTCAACGGATATGTGAAAAGGTGTAATAATGGTATTAATAGTATTAATTATAGTACATTATTAATAATAGTAATATTAATGATAATACTACTGGTACTAGCTACTAATAATAGTAATACCGGTAATAATGATGATAATGCAACTACTACTACTAATAATAACACTTACAATGATAATAATTATTACCCAGTTGTGTAAGCTACATCATTTTCATCACCATTCTCACATACATTCTCCTCCTCCTAATCATCATCATCGTCGTTTCGGTATCCATCTCCCTGTCTTTTTTAAAACTATCCGTGGCTCCCAAATAATCAATATCTCTGTGGATTTAATTTGGTGAAAGCAAGTAGCGCCATATACCTGTATATATATACTGTATATATGCAGGGAGTTAAAGTCATAGTCAGAATTAAGCTCGGTTTGACTTGCTTAGCGTCACCAGGCGAGTGTGTAATGTGATTAAGGTGCATCACGTGACTCGACTTACAACACGGGGCTTCGCATAGCTATCGTCGTCCCTTATGTTGATATGGAGCAACTACAATAGCTGCAATAATGTATAAATGTCTAGGTATTGTTGTTATTCAGTGTATTGTTATATAAATGTTTTCTAGGTATTTATCAGTATATATATATATATATATATATATATATATATATATATATATATATATATATATATATATATATATATATATAAAAATCAACGACCTCACTCAGCCAGGACTCGAACCTCGACCTAATTATATATATATATATATATATATATATATATATCAGAATTTTCTTTATTGTATTCTGTATATTGCAGTATATCTCACAGAGTTCAGTAGCTGTGTTTTCTAGATATATTGAGTTATATTCATTCTAGTATACCGTACGTTACACTTCCCTGGGGTTTAGCAGTGAAAACGAAAATGGCTAACCAACATATGAAAGTGAACACGAGTTACTGGAGTCTGACAAATAATGGTAAGTCATATTTCATGTCAGGTTAAATGTTTAATGTCATATCAGTACACAATATATTTAAGAAAAATTATCATGTCTAGTTGGGAATTTATATGCTGCCATTTTGATTCCGATTCTCATCTCTTTGTTCACGTTTATTACTCTAGAATATGAGGAGTGAAAAGGAAGCAGATAAAAACAAAGGGAATATAATAAACAGAGAGAGAGAGAGAGAGACTGGTAAGGAATGATGAACTGAAGGAGGACGAACAGGAGGTTATGAGGATCACACACGACAGGTAAACTCATCACTGCAATATGTTCCGTAAGACGAGACAACACAGTGAACCTATGGAGTGACTGGAGGCCCCGGGGTCCTGGAAGGTACAGTTATTGGATCCAAATGGGGTGGAAAGAGGAGTAGTTGGGTGAGTCGAAAAAAAAAAGGTTAAGATCGGGTGTAGCCACAAGAAAGGGATACAACTATATAAACATAAATTGGGGGAACTAATTTTCAGGTCATATAAGCAAGGGGGCTAATCTTCACGTGATCTTATAAAACACAAAACTATCCAAAACTTATATCTTGATTACACTTCAGACTTTTACCTTAACTAGATTCGTTCACTTAACACACGAGTAAGGTAGAAATTTGTTTCCTTACTTACTGCAATGCCGTCTTCGTAAGCTTGAGACTTTCCATAACATTTCTTATCTCCATGAAAATCTGTATGGTGGTGTGTGTGTGTGTGTGTGTGTGTAGGCTATGGTATCGATATTTCTGGGACACACTGTAGTTGACCCTTCATGTCTTGGTAGTTAAATTCGTCGACGTTTTGAGTTAAGAGATGTGAATTTCGGTGATCTTTTGAGTTGTAGGATGTGAATATCGTCGACGCTTCAAGTCCAGGATAACTCCGAGGGCCCATTACTGCTCTTGTACCTCCACAAAAAAAAGAGAGAAAAAAGAGACAAGAATTAAGAATGAAGGATGTCTACTTGGTCTTCATCCCGGGGAATCAGAATCTTCAGTCTTAATGGTAATGGCGATGAGGACGCTCTCTCTCTCTCGCTCTCTCCTTCTTTTTGTGGTACTCTTGTTTTACATTATTCACCAACTTCTTTTTATTTTAATTTTCATCTCGGGAGTCCCTTCCACCCCCATTTCCCCCTCCTCGGCACTCCCTCAATACTCCGTCCTCCCCAGCGCTCCCACACTCCTCCCTCTCCCTTCCCGGCGCTCCCACATCCCCCCCGGTGCTCCCCTCTCTCTCCCGGCGCTCCCCCACTCCCTTTCTCCCTTCCCCTCGGCGCTCCCCTAACCCCCTCTCACTCCCCGGCCCTCCCACACTCTCCCCTCTCCCTCCGTGGTGCTCCCACACACCCCCTCTCCCTCCCCGGCGCTCCCACACCCCCCCTCTCCCTCCCGGCGCCACCTCTCGTCTCCCACTTTCAGAGACGCTCCAAGACTCGCTTTCACAATTCCATTTTTTTCTTCTTCTCTGAAGATTCTTCTTTGCACTGTGCTGTGAGTGTCATCATCCAGTCCTCTTTTGCATATTTACGACCGATCAAGCTTTTATCAGCCCCTCTCCTCTTCCTCCTCCGCTTTAAGTCATTTACTTCAAGGAATTCTCCTCAAGTCCTTTATCTCTGCAATTCGTTCATTTCCTCTTGATCGTAATATCGTTTTCTATCACTTTTTTCCTTACTTTTGACCTCTAGTTTATTCTGCAGTTTACACTCATCCTTTCCTCTCTGCTGAGTTAATTTATCTCCCGCCATCCTTCGTTCACCATTTTTTTAATCTTATGGTGATTTTGTTTCCTCTGATTCATTTTCTGTGTTTGTGGCTTCTTGCCGACTTAATCTCCGGAGAATTGGTCTCAAGATTCGTCAGTATTCATGATGTATTGTTTCGTCTCTTACGTGAACCTGTATCGTTAAGTTGGATTTTCTGCCTTTTGGCGGTGCCTTATCTGAGTGAGTCATATTAGGAGTTCAAAGGTGACTCCATATTGTTGTTATTTTGGAACTCCTACATTGTATTATAGGCTTTTTGTGTCCGTCTACCCGCATACACGTACATGAAAGACGAAAGTCGTGTCGTGAAATTTGGTGAAAACAGAGCTAAACTTTTGGTGCGCTCTGCCTTGTGGTAGGGGGGCTCATAATGCTTCACGAGTTATATTTAATCGGACAAAACTGCGACATGATTTTTGTCTTTGATTGTATACAAACGACACACACGTACACACACACACACACGCACGCACGCACGCATTCAAACACACGCACGCACGCATTCACACACACACACACACACACACGCACACGCACGCACGCACACACGCATTCACACACACACGCACACGCACGCACGCACGCACGCATTCACACACACACACACACAGACGGACAGAGGCGATCTATCATTCCTGCAGAAGTAATTAATCATCGTCATGTCCTACACTGACACCTCACCAAACCCAGCCATCTTACTCCTGATAACAGAGCGGTCAGCTGGATTTAAAAATCTCTCCGTTGTCCGTATTATCTTATCATATTATTTAATCTTTAATAATAACAAAACTGGCAAGAAATGTGTGCATGATTACACAAAACTTCCTTCAGAAACTGTCTCCACTTATCCATTCACTACTGGACCGTCGCCGCTTTTAATATTTTATCGGGCTAACACCAGATGATTTTATTCAGCATTGAGAGACCCGAGTACTCAAGGGGTAAATGATATCCCCTTAGTATCATGCGTATGTTGTGGGCTAAAAGCTGGATGTTGGTGTTGCCGTCATGGAGTGTCCTGAGTCACCCTGTAAGAAAATAACTGGGTGGAAAGTTGGATCATGCTGCAATAATACTGACCCTCACTTTTATTTCTTCTCATCATATATAAAAAAAAACATCTCACACTGATCTGAATTCAAAACTTCCATCACGAGAAAAAATATTGAAGAGGAAATGTACAAGACTAGAGGTTAAGCTATTGTTCAGTCCTACAATATTTTATGGTCCAGCAGATGAAAACAATTGACGCATTTCTTTTTCATTTTGTCAATATGAAAATATATTTATACGTGACGTCATATTCAGTAATGTTAATATCTCCGACAAACAACACAGTCACTGAGACGAGAATTGTTTTGTTCCATTATGTTATTGTGCGTGTTTTTGTTTGTGTGTGTTTTGTCTGTATTTTATTGGTTGTGTTTGTGTTGTGTGTGTGTTTTTTGTGTTTTGTGTTGTGTGTGTGTTTTTTGCGCTGTGGTGTGTTTTGTGGTCTGTGTTTTATTGTGTTGTGTTGGGTTTTTCGTGTTGTGTTGTGTTGTGTGTGTGTGTGTGTGTGTGTGTGTGTTTGTGTGTGTTAAGAACAATCACCAAACTCACCAAACACGGATATTTTTCACCTTAATTACGAACTTCTCATAAATAAGTCGAAATAAGGTATTCAAATGACCTAATTATTTAAGTTAATATGCTTTTTCTCTTAAGTTATTATACCAAGACTAAACTGGATTACGTTAGGTTAGGTCAGGCTAGGTTAGGTTAGGTCAGGTCAGGTTAGGTCAGGTCAGGTTAGGTTAGGTTAGTGAAAAGAAAAAAAATCCAATCTTACGTCGTCTGTCCTGTCCTACGGCATCCACTCTTATATTCAGGGTATTCTCTCCCGTGTCCACTTATGTTCCAGGGTGTCCATTTCCGTGTTCAGTTTATCCACTTTTTATACGTTTCCCCCGTGTCCATTGTCTTGTTACGTGACTTGTGTGTTCACTTCCCAGGTCGGGGTATTCTCTTTCATCTGTGAGAGAACGAGGGGAAGAATAACGTTGATGATGATGGCTATGTTAATATAGGTAATGATTATAGTAATATTGAGTTGTTATAATCAGTCTTAGGTATTATTATAATTATTATTATTATTATTATTATTATTACTACTACTATTATTACTATTATTATTAATATTATTATTATTATTATTATTATTATCTTTACTATTATTATTGGGATTATTAATCTTATTATTATTATTATTATTATCTTTATTATTATTATTGGGATTATTATTATTATTATTATTATTATTACTACTACTACTACTATTATTACTATTATTATTATTATTATTATTATTATTATTATAATTATTATGATTATTATCTTTATTATTATTATTGGGATTATTATTATTATTATTATTATTATTATTATTATTATTTATATTTTTATTAATGCTGTTGTTGTTTTAAGTGTACTGTACATGTACCAGTACACACAGCACAGTACATAGCAGTAAGGCCCCCTTGTGGGTGGTGGTGGTGTCTCCCCCTGAACAGTAAGCTGTGTTTTACCGCGTCAGGGGAGAAGATGGAGTTTAAGTGCACAATTATTCTGTTAAGTAAGGGAAAGTGGCACTTTACCCGCAGGTCAGGCCGGCTGCTGCAGCTTCTTGTGAGTATAATGAGGTAAAACCCAGCTGTTATTGGTCAGGTCTGGCTTGTTTTTTATTATGTTTTGGTGCAGATGTTTACCTGTATGGGAGGATGTTGGTAATAAGTGATGTTTACCTGTATGGGAGGGTGTTGGTAATAAGTGATGTTTACCTGTATGGGAGGGTGTTGGTAATAAGTGATGTTTACCTGTATGGGAGGGTGTTGGTAATAAGTGATGTTTACCTGTATGGGAGGGTGTTGTTAATAAGTGATGTTTACCTGTATGGGAGGGTGTTGGTTATAAGTGATGTTACCTGTATGGGAGGATGTTGGTAATAAGTGATGTTTACCTGTATGGGAGGTTGTTGCACAAGTGATGTTTACCTGTATGGGAGGATGTTGGTAATAAGTGATGTTTACCTGTATGGGAGGATGCTGTTAATAAGTGATGTTTACCTGTATGGGGAGGTTGTTGGTACAAGTGATAAGCTTACCTGTATGGGAGGATATAATAAGTGATGTTTACCTGTATGGGAGGATGCTGTTAATAAGTGATGTTTACCTGTATGGGAGGTTGTTGGTAATAAGTGATGTTTACCTGTATGGGAGGATGCTGTTAATAAGTGATGTTTAATTGTATGGAGGATGCTGTTAATAAGTGATGTTTACCTGTATGGGAGGTTGTTGGTAATAAGTGATGTTTACTCAAAGGAGGATGTTGGTAATAAGTGATGTTTACCTGTATGGGAGGATGCTGTTAAAAGTGATGTTTACCTGTATGGGGAGGTTGTTGGTAATAAGTGATGTTTACCTGTATGGGAGTGATGTTGGTACAAGTGATGTTTACCTGTATGGGGAGTGATGTTGGTAATAAGTGATGTTTCATCTGTATGGGAGAGGATGCTGTTAATAAGTGATGTTTACCTGTATGGGAGGTTGTTGGTAATAAGTGATGTTTACCTGCATGGGGAGTGATGTTGGTAATAAGTGATGTTTACCTGTATGGGAGTGATGCTGTTAATAAGTGATGTTTACTCTGTATGGGAGGTTGTTGGTAATAAGTGATGTTTACCTGTATGGGGAGGATGTTGGTAATAAGTGATGTTTACCTGTATGGGGAGGATGCTGTTAATAAGTGATGTTTACTCTGTATGGGAGGTTGTTGGTATTAAGTGATGTTACCTGTATGAGGTTGTTGGTAATAAGTGATGTTTACCTGTATGTGGGGAGGATGTTGGTAATAAGTGATGTTTATAAGTGATGTTTACCTGTATGGGAGGGTGTTGGTAATAAGTGATGTTTACCTGTATGGGAGGGTGTTGGTAATAAGTGATGTTTACCTGTATGGGAGGGTGTTGGTAATAAGTGATGTTTACCTGTATGGGAGGATGCTGTTAATAAGTGATGTTTACCTGTATGGGAGGGTGTTGGTTATAAGGGAAGGTAAGGGAATCAAGGTAGAGCTGGTGGTTATGACGTGGTGTAGAGATGAGGGAGATACAGTGTGGTTCACATGGAGATTAAGTCCCCCAGCTTATTTCACCCAAAAGATTAACCACCTCAACGCTAACCTAACCTAACCAAACCCAACCCACCTTACCTCCTCTAGGTAATTTAACTATCAGGTGAAATAAGGTAGGTGGGGAAGGTGTCTGATCTTCATGTGATCCGAAAGTGTAGCGAGGAGAGAGATGGTGTGGAGGGGAGGAAAGGATTAGATAGGGAGATAGGAATTGAAATACTAAAAATGGAAGGATATAGGAGAACTAAAGGAAGACGAAGATGGAGAGATAGAAGGGAATGAATATGTAAGTAGAGGGGGAGAAGTAGTAAAGAGGAAGAGAAAAGGATGGAGGGGAAGTGGAATTGGAAGAGAAGCAGTGAAAGAAAGGAAGAAAGACGAAGAATAAGATAAAAAGAGGATATGAGAAGATCTGTGGAGGAGGAGGAGGAGGAGGAAGAAGCACAAAAGTGATGACTGGTGAAGGATAACGACCAGTAAATGACACCACAATAAAAAAATGGGATTAATGAGGCACACGTGACGAGGAGGAGGAGGAGGAGGAGGAGGAAGAAAAGAAGAAGAAGAAAAGAAGAAGCAAAGGAAAAGAAGAAGCAAAGGAAAAGAAGAAAAGGAAAAGAAGCAGAAGAAATTCCTCTTCATATGACAAACTAAAACTGCTACTCTAATCTCAAGTTACACAGATGAGAACAGTAAAATAAATGACCTACATACGAAGCTGAGTTTTTATTTAGTGTTTTGTGAAGTCCCTTTAAAAGTGGCGCCTCGTATACTACTCCTTAAATTAAACAAAATAAAGATAGTATATATTATAATCAAGTTCAACCAAGCGAGATTATTGTCAAGTGGACTAGTGTGTCATGGATATATATATATATATATATGTACTGTATGTAGAAGAGAGAAAGGGTAATAAAGGATAGAATAAGCAATTAGTGATGAATGGTGCAAAGAGGAATAAACGAGAGTGGATGAATTACGTGAATAATTAATGAATGATGTGGAATGATGAGTAATGCGAACAAGAATAAACAGTAAGAGATAAACGGTGTGTAGAAGAATAAACAATAACATGTGTAAGATGTGATAAACGAGGTGAAGAGAGAGAGAGAGAGAGAGATAAGAGGGAGAGAGAGAAGGAAAACTTGGACAGTAAGACGCCATGAAGTAGGCGAGTTGGAGGTAGCGTTAATGAGATCACTTGAGCTTGTTTTCGACATTCAGAGATAGAAAATGGAGGTGGTGTGGGTTGAGTCAGGCTGAATTGCACAAAAAACGCGGAAGACTTTGATCAGACTGGTAAAGAAGACGTCGAGTGTTTTAAGACTTTTTTGAAGATAGGAAACGCGGCTTAAGACTTACTAAAGAGTTGTTATGGTGCATGACATCTTTGTGTGTGTGTGTGTGTTTGAATTTTTTAAGTGGATGTTCTTTCTTAGTGGAGGGGAATTATTGGATGAGGACTTTTGGGGATTATCTGGGGACTTTTTGGGGTTATCTGGGGACTTTTGGGGATTATCTGGGGACTTTTGGTGGATCTTGGGGGACTTTATTGAGTATCTGGGGGAATTTTCTAGCGGGACTATTTGGGGGGAACTTTTTGGGGGTCTATAGTTGAGGTATCTGGGGAAAATTTGAGGATATTCTGAGGGACTTTTGCTGGATCTCACAGGGGAACTCTTTAGGAAAGTTCATGTGGCTACTTTTGAGGTTATCTCCTAAGGATGGGGTAGGGGAGGGGGGGGGGCAGTTTTTGAGGGACTACAAGACAAAAGTCACTCCACACACACACCCTACACACACACACAAACAAACAAACACGTCATTATATACTATGTTTTTGAATTCAATAAACAAAAAACATCTAAAATAACAAACAAACTGATTTACATTAGCTTATTACATAAAAAAAACTACAGTATTTACCTTCTGGGGTTAGAAGAGAGAGAGAGAGAGAGAGAGAGAGAGAGAGAGAAGTATAGTATGGTGAATGCATACATACAGGGTGGGGGGGGAGGAGGAGGTAGACACGATACATTTTGAAACTTAAATAAAAATCTGCCTTTATTATCATACATAGTGCATAACATCATATTATATCATACATCCTATACAACATACATCATACATACTACATAATATACGGTATACGCATATAAAAATACACATATATACACCCATTGTTTACATATACTCAGACCTGTGTATGTCACTCATCACTAATACTTGTATCGCTTCCACTCTTTATACTCCGGTTAAATTAAACAGTATTCAATAACCCTTTTTAATATAAGAATTAACTGAGCATAACTGTCGAGGTATTATGTAATTTTTTAGGTGTATTAATGTTAGTAGTTATAAATATCATCTTATTTAAGTTTCTGAAAATATTTATTGATAGGACATATATGATTAATATTCTTTAATGTAAATAAATGATAGGCTGGTATTATGAGTTGTTGAAATATGATGATGATGATGATGATGATGATGATGATGGTGGTGGTGATAATGATGGGAAGGGGGGAGAGAAGGATGTGTTTCTTCTGTATAAGGTTTGGTGTTCTGCGTGGTTGTAGTTAATGTAATGATGAGTTTATTCATCATATCTACGACACTACACTCATATCTACGACACTACACTCACATCTACGACACTACACTCACATCTACGACACTACACTCATATCTACGACACTACAGTCATATCTACGACACTACACTCATATCTACGACACTACACTCACGTCTACGACACTACACTCATCTACGACACTACCCTCACATCTACGACACTACACTCGTATCTTCGACACTACACTCATATCTACGACACTACACTCATATCTACGACACTACACTCACGTCTACGACACTACACTCATCTACGACACTACACTCACATCTACGACACTACACTTGTATCTTCGACACTACACTCATATCTACGACACTACACTCATATCTACGACACTACACTCATATCTACGACACTACACTCATATCTACGACACTACACTCATATCTACGACACTACACTCACGTCTACGACACTACACTCATCGTCACACAAACACTCCGACATATACATTTTTACAAGTACACCACTACACGTACACCACTACACGTACACCACTACACGTACACCACTACACGTACACCACTACACGTACACCACTACACGTACACCATCATAGGTACACTCTACCCAAAAAGTATCGGTCCCTTTTCTCATCGATACAATGTGCCACAATGGACGAATATTTCCGATCACTAATTGTGATTCCTGCATTATGTTGGTAGGTCAGCCTTCCTAGTATCTGTGAGAGTGCCAGTCATTATTTCTGGCATTTGTTGTAATTATGGTGGATCACTGTGGTCCATCTTAAGTAGATTATAGTAGAATAATATAATGACATTAATGTAGTGAAAATATATCAACGGGAGTCAAATAGTAGGGTTTTTTCTGTTGGTAATCGATGACATCGTCTCGTAGTGTTTATCAAATATTGTTCCGTTGCCAGCACGAATGATGTTATGAAACGTTATTTTCATAATTGTTACGTCATCAGTTGAGGTAGAAATGATATCGAAATGCAGTAAATCATACTGTCATTGTAATTGGATATGGCATCATAATGCACCTGTAATTACTATATAATGAATGTAATATCCTGTCGCAGTGTTTCATATTTCGTTCGAAGCTATTCCATTGAAACGTCGGTTCATGAAAACATAGTAATGTTATACTGTATTCCTATTGGCAACTCATCCCATGGGGCTGAAATAGTATCTAAGGTGCATAAATCAGCGGGGTTACTCATGACGTTAATGGCATCACAATTCATCCTATTTCATTACATTGTGTAGGGAATGGGCGGTATACTGCAGATATTATGGTGATTATCAGGTGCAAGAAGAAAGAACGAGAGGTGCAATTCAGTCAGAAATACCAAACGAACGGAGACTGTTGTGCACGTGTTATTGTGTTCATTTCCAAATACATTAGGCCCAGGGGGGCCGATACGTTTTTGATCGAGTGTACATTACTACACGTACACCGTCACATGTACAACATCACACGGACACCACTACACATACGCCATCACACGTACACCACTACACATACACCCTTCTCATGTACACCATCACAGATACACCAATACATATACACTCACACTATCAAACGTACACTACCATAGTAACACACACACACACACACACACACACACACACACACAGTATACAAATAATTGTTAATTGCTAAATGTTGAATATCAAATAATATTATAAAAAATAATAATATATCTCCAATTGTTTTTTACGAGGATTATCATTTTCCTAGGACAGGATATTACTGCCAGCTTGGCTCGTTCTACTTATATATATATATATATATATATATATATATATATATATATATATATATATATATATATATATATATATATATATATATATACACAATTACAATGAAATGTTTTGTTAAAATGATAATGACGGTTATTGAAAAATTTTGCAACCATAAACTGAAAATATACAATAGACATAGGTGATATATGTTTAGTGTAGTTACATGGGGGAGAGGGTTGTTTAATGGGGACTTTCAGCGTAGTTACGGTACAAAAGAAGATTGGCAAGAAGTAAACACACACGTTATCTATAAATCGTTATTAGTTTTACAGTGGTTGTGGTTGGTCTGTTCTTGTAGAGATCAGTACGAGGTTGGGTGGGCTTGATGTGATTGTGGTGTGGAATAGCAGCGATTCGCGAGCTGAGGATCTCGGGTGGTAGCAGGTGGCGGTGGCAATGATAGTGTAGCAACTTGGTACTAAACTGACAGATTAGGTAACGATGGTGATCAGAGAAAGTTGAGAAGACCAGGGCACTGAGCATCTCTTGAGATGTGGTGATTATTGTCGTTGAGATTAAATGCGCTGTTTACGCTGCTGCCTGCTGCAAAAGAGACAGGGATTGTGCGTGTGTGTGTACACCGTTAAGCAGTGGTGGTTTGTGTACTACTTGGCAGTTGTCTTCGTGTGCAAAGAAAACCAGGGCCGGTTGAGGTGTTGCTCGCTAAAACGGATCGAGTCACCTAGACGTTTCATGACTTAAACTCCTTAGCCGGTCACTGTACTTAACTATTAACTCATCACACATCATTGCACGGAATTCAGACGGCGACAATTTTCGTGTTTATTAATTGTCTTAAATTATGTAAAACAAGATGATCACAACAGGAGCATGACATTGGCACAGTCTCTTGGTGTATCTCAGCCACTTCATACACATTTAGACACACTGTAAATGTCGAAAACAAATCTTACATTGGAAAAACCAGATAGATAATTAAAGTTGTCTCTCTCTCTCTCTCTCTCTCTCTCTCTCTCTCTCTCTCTCTCTCTCTCGAACACACACACATACACACACACACACACATAGAGGCAAGCAGTCACACGCACTCATGCATATGGATACAATCAAGTACACGCAGATGCACACATTCAGATGCAAGCACTCGGCCGTACCCACTCAGGCAAGCATATACAAGGACGTAAAATCAGGTACACACTCATGTGTGTACATGTAGCAATGCACACATATGTAGGAACACAAAATAGAACAAGCTCAGAAAATCACGGTCGGGTGCCCATCAGTAAGTTAGGTGATGTACTCAGGTGCATAAAATCAGATATACCCACTCGGACGCAAACGCTGATGCATACACTTTGACATACATATTCGGAAACACTCACGCAGATTCACAGATTTACACACTGAGATGTACACATTTAGTCGCACAGACCCCGATTCGCTCTCTCTCTCACACACACACACACACACACACACACACACACACACACACACACACACACCGAAAATGAGCCAGAGAATGAGTGAGTGAGTGGGATATTACTGTGTTAATAGCAATATTTAAGAAGAACAAGTCACAGTGTAGACATCATCTCTATATTTATTTTGCATGATCTTACACTGAATATAATGACAACTAGACCAAACCCTTCTCACCGTCATTAACTTTCGAACTTTGAGCGACAGAATGACTGACTAATATAATAATTATTCCCCGCATCAAATCAAGTAGACAAACAGAAACCTCTACGTGTGCTTGTTTTCTAAGGTTGGTGTTCACGTGATTATGATGCACCAAATGTAGGTATTTTCTTGTGGATTTCCTAACCTAAACCTTATTTACCCTCAACAGTCTCTGGTTTACAAAGATGATGAAAATAGTCTGTCCAGATCGATGTACACTTTGTGTCAGATACGGAGGTATATTCTAGGACAAGTATTAACCAGAAATGCTGATTTGAAAATTAAAAGGCAAAAGTCACAAACTTGAGCTGGGGTGATTGCCATGGACGCCTTGGGTTGTATTCATCACTTGCCTGGAACCTCACATATGAAGCCTTCACGTGCGTCTTAATCTTCAATGAGAGCATAATTCTTCATCTTTAGCTCAGGAAAAGACTTGCCTCTCCTCCAAGGTTCATCTTATCATTTCAGTAAACCACAACTCACAAACGTCCAAAATACTGGAACCCGCACAGCAGCCGAGACACTCAAAGGACAGTTTTATGGTGCCCACCACCGGCATGAATCCAGTGCAAACACTTCATCAAACGCAGACAAAACACGATTTTTACGTTATAAAACACTGTACACGCAGCAGTCCAGCAGAAACGTATCTCTCTTAATCCCTGGCTAAGTCATTCTACCAGACCATTCCACCTCATCTGGCCGCTGCAGCTACATCCCAAGATAAGGAAAATTTCCTCGGATTCATGTTTACCAAAAACTCGACCTTTGATGCAAGCAATCACCTCCCTCCATACTCGCATCCCACCAATGCCTCCTCTACTTTTTATCTCCTCGATTGAAAACGTTCGGTGGTGGATATAATCATGGTGCTGTCTGTATGTCTGTCCTTTCGTCCGTCTGTAGATAGATGGTGTCCGCACGATACCTCAAATTCTACCTGGGGGTTTCGAACCACATTTGATTCATTAGTTCTTTATACTAAGATGAGGAATCCTATCAACTTGGGTCACGTTCAAGGTGGGTTAACTACTTCCTTGGTGTGTTGTCCAAAGAGTAGAAATCGTTATGTACCTTTGATGATACACGTGATGTATAGCTGCCAGTTCAAACATTGAAATTCAACTCTTCTTTAGAAACTAAGAAATTCCTCCAATTTAACCCAAAGACGCCATAGTGTCCGAGTTGAACCAAAACGTTAAATTATTTATGGGATCAATTAAGCGCACGCATGCACGTACAGAGAAAGAGAGAGAGAGTTGGCTTAAATATTGTGTCAGCATGAGCCAAGCTTATCAAGGGGAATATTCTGTACCGCTTCTAACAATTTTTTTCAGTTATTTTTCACTTACATATATCGTAACTTTTGTGCATTTGAGTCACCAGGTGCACGACTAGTAAGGAGAAATAATAGCTGTAACTTGTGCACTTGAGTCACCAGGTGCACGACTAGTAAGGAGAAATAATAGCTGTAACTTGTGCACGACTAGTAAGAATAACCGGAAGTGCCGCCTTCTGATATGTTTATACATTTCAACTTACATGCAGGGTATTAACGTGGTATAGAAATAGTTGGGGTAAATGCTTATGGACTTAGCCAGTAAGTATCGTTGAATAAGTTTTATTTTCGTTTCATTTACCGAGTTGGAGATGGTGAGAGAGAACGCCCATGAAACTAAAAACTTTTAATTGAGATGTTTTCGCTGTGCAAGCTGTTAATGCAATGTTCCCGTCCATTTGATCTAACTCTGTTTTTCAGAAATGTGTCATTTTGAAAATAAAGAAGGGAAATTAGGGCGCTGGAAATAAATCCCTCGGGTTAATCCTGCGAGCAATTTGCATAACCAGCCAGCAGTGAAGAATAATCCGGCGTGTGACCAACTTCTGGGTCAGGGATTACAACACGCTCGCCCTATCCCTCCCACAGGTGTCGCCTTCAACTGGTAACAAAGAGAACCGAAAATTTTTATACTTAACGGGGAAAAAATAAGAAAAAAAGGATCATGATTTTGTTTGCGTCGTGTGCATTAAATAAGTCGCTTGCAGAGGACAGTGAGGTCGTTCCCACACGGTCGACGGAACATATGCTCTTAAGTCTCTGTTGGTCTGGTTGATTCATTCAGTCATCATTATGATCGTCCCAGGTCACCAGGTGCAGTGTTATGGTGTTCTGCTAGTAAGATTTTGGAGATCACAGGGACGTCCAGGCAAGGGGAGTTGTGCTGATTATTAGAGTTAGACCGAGCTGAGTGGTGATGACAACTGAATTGGATGAAATGTGGCGAGTGTTGGTTGGTGATGACCTTCACCTGGTGGTTACTGTCGAAGTTGAAACGGGGGAAGGCTGAAACTGGTACCCTTTTGTCAAATACCGTATATGGATAATATGTATGTAGTGGTGAACAATGACATCTGATTTGCTGACGCTCTAACCAATGAGGAAGCAATCTTAGTTCAAAACAACAATGAGGAAGGTGACGCAGGATTTCGAGATTGTGCTTTACGAGTGTTTCAATTTGATAATTTGAAATGTCATCATATATCCCAACCTGTTTCTTGATGACTGAGCTAAAGTGGATGCAGTTTTAGAATACGGAAGCGTCAGATCTTTCCTGTTTCCTGGAGGTGATCCGTCCAGTGTGTGTGTGTGTGTAGGATATATATATATATATATATATATATATATATATATATATATATATATATATATATATATATATATATATATATATATATATATATATATATATATATATATATATATATATAATTTTTTTTTCCTTTTCAAACACTTTTAACTCCGCCTGGCACCGTAAATAAAACTATACATTTTGTGTCTTGTCGTGTTTACTATGGCAAAAACCTTTTTTTATATATAAATTCTAGCTTCTCGCTCATCTTTACCATAGTCGTTTCGAGCAACCCTCACAGTTGTGCTCACTCAGCCAATTACTTGCTGTCATTCCTCACAAGCTAGCCGCTGTTATCTATGTGTATATGACAACAGAGTACCAGTTTAGTGCAGGCCATCGAGTCGCCGCTATGGCCAGGGGTCAAAGGCATGTAAACGACGCTCTAACTCTCAGGGAATGGTTCAGTCCTCAACCCCATGCACCAGTGTTGTCAGGATCACCTTATTGTACACATGTATTTTGGTGTGTCATGAGAGGCTGCTTATTACGTCAGATGTTGTCAAGGTTCTTTTCCAACAAATTTAAATGAAAATTGCCAACATTAAACGAAGAAAGACTGGGTCAACCTACCTCACTGCAGTGAGTTGAACACATCTTGACATCTTCATCACTGCTGGTCTCTGCTTAGTCGCTGGTCAGGATTTTTGTAAACAGACAATAAATTAGCGAACACCTTTCTGGCCAGGCCCCGAGGATGACTTACATGAAGGGTCACTTGAAGATGAACCCCTTCAGCTGATTTCACATAATGATTAAACACCCAAATGCTAATATAACTTAACGCTAATCTAACGCTAACCTTATGGTAATCTATTACTAACCTAGTCCCCACCCCAGGTAGCATTAGGGTGTTGAATCATCAGGTGAAATAATCTAAGGCGCTTGATCTTCAGGTGATCCCATTTCTGGGCTGAACTGTAATGTCCCTTCATCCTGGATACCGATCAGTGATCATCTTCAGACTTGGTCCACAACTCATCAGTTTACTGTATCAGACACTAATAATACCTTCCATGCTCGTACTGTCTCACGCCACTACTTAATACACCTCCAGCCTTATGATACATGGGTATACCAGTATTGTGTACCAGACGTGTTGTACCAAAACTGTGTACTAGACTTGTGTACAAGACCTGTGTACCAAACTTGTGTACATGACCTGTGTACCAGACCTGTCTACATAACCTGTGTACCTGACGTGTTGTACTTGGCTTGTGTACCAAAACTGTGTACTAGACTTGTGCACAAGACCTGTGTACCTGACGTGTTGTACCAAAACTGTGTACCAGACCTGTCTACATAACCTGTGTACTAGAACCGTGTACCAGACCTGTGCACACACCCACACGTTTTCTTCTTTCACTATATTTACTATTTCCTGTTGAGAAAAAGTATGGAGTTCCCCGAAGAAAATGTCTCGATTTCCTCATCCTCACGCCGCCTTCGGTCTGTCGAGCGTTGCTGGGCTTCTCGTTAATAATACACAGTGAAAGTGTAACTCTGTCATTCATTTCCCTTCAATTTATACTTTTATCATTACTTTGTATTTCCTTATTCTCTCATTTCTTCATTCTCGATGTACAGTTCCTTTTATCAATGTTTTTAAGTTTTATTCTTCTTCCTGATTCCTTTCCCTGCCATTTCATTCCCTCGCTGTTCCTCTTCCCTTCCCCTGATTTTTTATTTTTGTCCTTTTCCGTTTCTCTTTCTCTCTCTCTCACACACACACACATGTAACAGAATAGCCCCCCCCCCCTCTCTCTCTTACAACATCCTTGGCCCTCCCTCTCAACTTGACCTTTAAGGAGCATCACTTACAGTCTGCCAACTCTCCTCGCCTCCTACTGCTCACTGACACACAAGTTGCTGGTGTGTTCTCCTCCTCATGCAGCATCTCTGGCTACGCCCTCCACCCAAACAGGGGTTGAATCAGGATTTCAACAAGGGGCAAAACGGGGTAAAACTTTCGGACTTAAACTTGAGATTTAATAACTTGAAGGGGGTGAGTACCTGAGTGATTGTTATACTTGATTTCTTTGCCCCAGTTTATTTCTGTTGAAATTAAAAAAGCTAACGTAACGTAACCTAACCTAACCTAACCTAACCTAGTTCACCAGATAGCGTTCGGGTGATTAATATTCAGGTGCAATAAGGTTTAGTATCTAATCAGGTGATCCTTTACCATATGATAATGTAATTAAGAAATGTGAGAATTCTATTATCATGGTTACCTTTTATCTTACTGAACGGTTCAACATCACTGAGAAATGTGGACCTAAGTTTTATCTCCCATTGTCTTCCTTTCCTTTTCATTGGCATTTAGTTTCTGTCTTCACCTCCCAGTTCCGTTTTTCTTCGATTATTTTTATTTGACTTGAAAATATTTATGTCTTCAGCTACCTGGAATCTTAGAAGGTCATACTCAGGGGTGTTGAGATGGTATATTATGTTATTGGAACCTGTGTTTTTGTGTGTATTTATCTTTAGTCAACTCTGGACCCCTGAACTTGTATTGAAAACTCCGGTTTACTGGGGACCATAAAAATATATCCCCACCCCTTCCCCCCTCCCTCGACCCCTCCCCCCCCACCTTCTCCCTCTAAACCCCCTTCCCACCCCCACCCTCCCCCTCCCCCCCCTCCCCACCCCCACCCCCTCCCCACCCCCACCCCCGCCCCTTCCCTCCCCCTCCCTATACACAACTGAAATTTAGATCTTAAGTTCAGGTGTTTTGAGGTGACAGGATCCAGGTAATCAAACCCATAGCCACAACTTTAAATATATTATTTTACACTATATAAATATAGAGATTAAACAAAAACAAATTAATCACCAACTTTGAACACTCTCGATGTGACCTCTTAAGATCTCGGGTAGTGAGTGTTAGTCTGAACCTCCCAGTATGTTCCTTGTCTTCCACACCCACTTGATGTTCAGAGTAGAGCAGGTCGTGTCGGGTTTATTACTTGTTGGAGTTATTGAAAGTTTCTGGGACGGAGAGCCGCTTTCAGATGTGGGTGAGACAGACAGACAGACAGACAGACAGAGAGATAGATAGATAGATAGATAGATAGATAGATAGATAGATATTCAGTTAAAATCGTCCTACAAGTTTACATTGATTGAGCATGTATAGAGCAGTGATGTAGTCAAGACCACTAAGTCCCAGACCGAGACCTCCCTCACCTCCCGAGACAGAGAACGTTAGGAGTCGGGACCGGGACCATTCACAATTTTAGCATTTGTGGGTCATCTGATGAGT
Source organism: Homarus americanus (assembly GCF_018991925.1). Lineage (NCBI taxonomy): Eukaryota > Metazoa > Arthropoda > Malacostraca > Decapoda > Nephropidae > Homarus > Homarus americanus. The sequence continues at coordinate 12,676,761 of NW_024737068.1, forward strand.
AGTTCCCTTCGGTAACGTCAGGGTGATTAAACTTCAGGTGAGTTAAGCTGGGGGAACGAATTTTCAGGTAAGCATTTTGTGGGACTAATCTCCAGGTGATCTATTTATTTAATACGTGTGCCTAAGCCGAGTTGTTGGGGATAATCTTCTTGAGTCAAAAATTAGGATCTAGGTTCTTACACGTATAATATTTTTGAAGGGGTGAAATCCCTGGATGATGGAGAGTCAGTTTATCTTAAAACGTGGACATATTTACCAAGTAGTTTGGGTATGTGTGTTTACCAACTACCTAATTAATTAAAAAAAATCAATTTCATGATAGTGAAATATGAAGTGTTAAATATACACACTTTCCATCTTATTTATTGGGTCATATTTGTTTCATATAGCTCATTGATCATATCCAGGTAGGTTATTGTTCTCTTCATTACACTTCAGAAACATCAACATCTCGGTACATTTGCTGATGTTTGGTACCTATGAGGCCTCATTATTATCCCCCACTGTTAAATACACGCTCAACGGGATCACCTGTAGTAACAATGGTCAGTGCTAAAGGTAGATTGACCAGTAATGGAAAGTTGGCCTTTTATTGCCGCCAGAACTGAATTGGAGTCACATCTGTTACATTATTATGAGTCACTTTGCCACAGAAATCTGACCATGACCCAGAAAACCCCCACATGTGGTCTAGGTGAGGTGCCAACTGAACCCAAACGTAACCAGTTGACAATCCCCCCTTAAAAAAAAAAATACCTGAAAATTCATATGAAAATCCGAGACCACAGACGTCCGAGACCTATACCCAGCACTCGAGACTTGGAAAAATGATCTCGATAGCTATATAATATACTGTACATAGAGGGTGCAGGTCCATAGTCCATTCTATTTGCTTCCTGTGTGGCAATAAAAGTATTACTTTGTCTCGTGTCTGTAAATATAGATTTGGTCAAAGTCCCCGAAAACCAATTGTGGTTTAGTGAAAATATTTTAAAGCTTTTTATATCTTTAAAGAACTGTCCAACACCGTAACTATTATTTGCAGTAGCTGTTTGTTTATTGTAGGGGCAATTTTGAATCTCCAAGGTATTAGCAGCAACTAATCTCGAGGTGGTATTAGTAATTAGTGAAACGTTGTTACTTTATTGTGATTATTCATTTCCTAATAAACTGTATAGTGAAACATCATCATACAACTAAAAAAAATAAAGGCTCATTTGGGAAATTTATTACAACAACAAAAAATCGCAGTAACAAGTGTGAATTTGTCGAGGAAAAAATATTTATTGAAATTGCAGTAAAATGTTTTAAATAATTGCGGGCCACCAATTTATGTGGTACAATGTATGTGTGTGTGTGAAGCGATCCATTTGTTGCCGTGTTTCTCCTCCATAAATATGCAAAAGGTGAACCAGGGAGTGAAAAAAAAAACACGTAATTTTTGGCTATTTTGTTTGGTGTATTTATGTATATAATTCACTGGGGGAGGGACGGGGGGGTGTAGGAGGGGAGGGGGTGGAAGAGAGGGGGTGGAAGGAGGTGCTGTGTGGGGGAGAGGGAAGAGAAGGAGTGGAAGGGAGTGGTGTGTGGGGGAGGGGGAGGGCAGGAAGTTGAATGTATGTATGTATGTATGTAATAACTAACTAAGAAGCAGCCAACATCGTACAGTACCATTTCATATTCTCCATTTTAAGTGGCTTTTAGTACCTGTAACTACCAGACACCACAACACACAATCGTAAATTAATGTATGCATCTCCCCTCAGGTTGACTATAGAAGGTGAATAACTCTTACCATCAGGTGGAACGAGTTACTGTTGTATGGTAACTTATGGTGCGTCACTTTATATGGTAATTTGTGGTGAGTCATTATATATGGTAATTTATGGTGAGTCACTTTATAGGTAAAATGGAACAAAGAGTTAACTACGCCTCTTCTTTTGTGGTTATTTACAATGAGTCACTATCAAGTAACTCTTAACAACGAATCACTATCAAGTAACTCTTTACAGTGAGTCACTATCAAGTAACTATTTACAGTAAATCTTAATCAAGTATATGACTAAATTTACAATGATTTGACTGTGATTATTTACACTAACAAAGACCTTATCAGGTGTTAAACCCAGACGTTGAAATTAATTAAATATGTAGACCATTTTTTTTTAAATGAACTTCTCGTTGGCGGTGAAGGAGGAGGTGGTGAAGGAGGAGGCGGTGAAGGAGGAGGAACTGGGGTGCAAGTGTGGAGGAAGACTGAGATGACAGATTGGAGATAGGGAGACAGGTAGAAAGGTAAATAAGGAGGAAGAGGGGGAGTAAAAGGAGGGACACACACACACACACACACTCATCTCTCTCTCTCTCTCTCTCTCTCTCTCTCTCTCTCTCTCACTCAAATCTCGCCTCGGAAAAGTAAAGATTGAATTTAATTATGCATAAAGCGAGGGAGGATATGAATGTGGAGTAATCAGGCGACCCAGAAGCAGCTAGTCGACCGAGGAAGGTTGAAGCCATGCCCGGAGTGTTGAGCAAATCTGTCTTGACTCCTCCTCCTCTCAGTCCACGCTAGTTCCTCCCACTCCACTCTAGTTCCTCCCACTCCACGCTAGTTCCTCCCACTCCAAGCTAGTCCCTCCCACTCCAGGCTAGTCCCTCCCACTCCAGGCTAGTTCCTCCCACTCCAGGCTAGTTCCTCCCATTCCAGGCTAGTCCCTCCCAACTTATGTTCCAGTTTCGCTAGTCACCCATAGAACATTACCCTCGACTGGTGAGTCTTTCCGTGTGTGCGTGCGTGTGCGTGCGGTGAGCTTGCTTGCGTATGCACTATAGCGGGCCACTAACTATAGCATAGTATTTGTTAGTGCTGAAAAGCGTAAGAGACACCAGCACACTTCCTTCATGTTAGTCTGTCACTTGGAGTCCTTGAATCCTTATAGAGAGTGATGCAGTACATGATCCTACCAGCAGTGTCTTGTTGACTCCTTGTGTCTGACGATGGTGGGGTGAGGAGTGTTGGCTACAGGTGAAGGATATGGTGTTCTGTTTTAAAGTTCGGATCCTAACTTACAGTATGTGCTCTTTCGAGGTCCTATGCTAATATCATAATGTCACTTAATATGGATCTATACAAGAGAACAGATCTGCTCTAAGACTTTCTAACAAGGAAGAGTACTCGATGTAAACGATTTTCACCTGTGATATAAAGAGTACTGTACTCGATATTCACTCACCTTGTCCTCGGCAGGTATTGAACACAATGTTATCTGGACCCTGTAGCGTCATTACTACTGTTTAGCTCTATATTATGGTCCAAGGGAGTGTTTCTATATAACCAGGAGCGTCTGATCTTTGGGGTTTTAACAGTTAATTAACGTGTGTGTGTTTGTGTGTGTGTAGGTTAGCTCCAAGGTATTGCCAGTAAGTCCTCAAAGTGAAGGCCTCCCCCCGCCTGTCTCCGGCTCACGTGTGTTGAGTACATGTGGAGCTACTTAGGACATAATTATTAGGCCGGCGTGTTTAGCTGAGAGGATAAAGTACAGCTCCAGACCATCCAGGCGAGAAATTTGAATATAAATGTTCTACTTTCACTATAAATTTTCCCGAATGCCTAAACTCACTTGACTATACAGGGCGAGGCGCAACGAGGAGGTTTATACATTAACAGTGTTTATGGCAGCATTAGAATTTATAGATCGGTAACTGGCTGAGAGATAACCATCACATTCACAGTCGTATCGCTGTGTTGCGACATTAGTTGTGCAGGTAAAATGCTCACTAATTTACTTACTCTCATTTTGACATAATTTTTGTTATAACCTGCCTGGCCATCCATTATATATATATATATATATATATATATATATATATATATATATATATATATATATATATATATATATATATATATATATATATATATATATATATATATATATATCCCTCCTGCTACGTACATAAAAAAATCGATGAATAAAAGTTGCAAGTTCATATCATTCCCCGGGGAGGATGAAAGTCACCTGAGCTGCCAGCGGACATTAACTGCTCTTAATGTTTTATTAATTCAGCCATTGTAATATATATACACATACACAATGTCTGATGTTCAACTGTCTCATCCTGAATCTTATTTTGTTTTGTGCTCCACCGAGTGATGGTTGATGGCTCATGAGAGGCTCATGTTAGGGACTCACAGTTGATATGACAGTGGTTTGTTGGGGCCATAAATACTCTGTTAACGTCATACAGAGAGAGAGTTAGTTAGTTTCGCCTCAGCTTTAACCCCTTGAGTATGAGGGTCTATATACTGAATAAAATCGTATGGCGCTACAAATAATATATTAAAAGTGGCGTCCAGTAAGTGAAGGGGTTAATTCCCTGACATTACCCGTTAAACTGAATCTTAGAATACAACAACTTCTGCTAAAAACGACCACGAGGGTCAGACATATACATAGAAAAGTAATCACTAACAATATGTATTACGAATCTTGTATATATATATAAACACCTATGAAAGAGAAATTGTGTAAGAATAATGATAAAAGTTGAAGTTCCATGTGCTCATAGGAAAGAGGCCTCTGATATATCCCCCTTGTAAATTATTCAGATTATATATTATTTATCAGTAACGTGAATCATTGCTGGGTAATTATTTCCACTGGCAACTGGCGTCACCGGGATTACCTTAAGCCCTCAGGATTAATTAGTCCGAATAACTTGGTCCGCCTGTCTCACCCACTAGTGTTGTGTTCTGTTACTCTATCTCCTCCTCTTCTCTTCAATCGTCTATCTTCTTTTGCTTTCTTTCCTCTTCTTCTCACTTCTCTCTGTCCACCTACACATAATTTAGTGTTTCCATCTATGTTTCTTATCATTATTTATTAAACCTACTTATCTATCTGTCCAATGTCTAATCTATCTATCTATCACTTTGTCTGTCTGTCTGTCTGTCTGTCTGTCTGTGTAATATTGAACAAGCGAAGATTTCGTGGAAGACTGTGGGTGTTTTCCAGTCATGAGTGAGGAATCTGAACATGATAATAGAGACTCGTAATGGTCACGCAGATGTTATATTGTTCAGGTAGTGAGAATCGGGACCTAACTGAGACAAGGTATTGATCGCCTGAATACTACACACATGGAGATTAATTCCCATCCTAACCTAACCTTACGACTTGATATTGAAAGTCTATTTTGCCAGAAAAATACAGATACAGAGTCGATAATAATATTATAAACATGGCTGAGCCAATTGAGAGTCTGAGCTCTCTTAGTGGCACTTTATTTATACTGTACAATTGTCTCAAGGAAGTATTATGTAACATTTAGTATCATCTGGAATAGTTACATAGCATGGTGTTAGTAAGAACATATCAGAATGTTACTACAATTATCATTTCGTTATTTTATTTTGTTTTTTACACATATATATTATAAGTTTATACATATTTTACAATGGAGTTGATAATTATACATTAGTATGATAAGGGAGGGAAGCAATACAACATAGGTAGTGTTAAGGTGTAACAAGGGGACATATGTCTTGATGGCAAATATATAATTATTGCAATGGTAATTTCTATCTATCCACGCTACAGTATGTGATATAATGGTTTTGGTGGTATAATAAAAGTAAGAACATAAAGTATTACAAAAATATTAATACTTAGACAATCGATATTTTTTTAAGAGATGATTTAAAGGAAGGGAGCGTAGTCTTTGTTCGGATGGGTGGGGGTAAGTTGTTCCACACCTTCACACCTGACCAAACCAAATTTAATATATCCTAACCTTAAGATTAACCAACCTGACCTGACCTGACCTGACCTGACCTTTAGATGATTTCACTGCATTGGTGTTTCCCTTTTCAAGAGATTAATTTTAATGGTATATTTTGTCACCCACTTATTGACCCAAGTTGTCCCTGTCTGGGTGAGTGTCCCCTTAAACTTAGACAGATCTTACTTATGTGATGGAAATAGCTCTTGAGTCCCTTTATATGGTGGGGATGGATCTAAGGTTCCTTTATGTGATGGGAATGGCTCTTGGGTTCCCTTATGTGATGGGAATGGCTCTTGGGTTCCCTTATGTGATGGGAATGGCTCTAGGGTTCTGGTGGAAATGATTCTAGGGTTGCTACTGGTAAATAATAAAAAAAATAGTTTGAAAGAGAACAATAATATTTTGTGATAATGGCAACTTGTGAATAACTTCATCGTTTTAAATGAAGCTTTGTGTTATTTATTCCCCGCCACAGAGTAGAGGATGAATGGAACAAGTTACCAAATATCATCATTAACTCGAATACGCTGGATAGCTTCAAACATAGGTTGGATGCTTATATGAGCAATAGGGGTTGGGTATAAACGGGACTGCCCAGTATGGGTCAATAGGCCCGCTGCAGTTTCCTCCATTCTTATGTTTTTCTGTTCTACCAAGGTGGCGTGATTAGACATGTCCTGCGTCTGTTTTTCTGTATGCACGTAAGAGACAGTTTCATTTCCGGGCATTTTTTTTTTAATTAAGAGTTTGTACACAAATTAATTTATTGTTGGAGAGTTGTTGCCTTTTGCTAGACAAGATTATATGTTTGTTTTATTACTTCAATATTGGACTGAATATATATATATATATATATATATATATATATATATATATATATATATATATATATATATATATATATATATATATATATACATACACACACACCTGTAACTATATGACCCTGTGTTGTTGATCTTGATAATAGTCCCGTCAATATTGATGACTCTATTTATCAAGATCAACTAATGAGAAATGCTAATTAAAACAGTGAATTAAAGTCGAGAGTAATCCATTAATTAACTTTATTGATCACATTATACACTAGCTGTAAAAAACATGGATTAACTCATTAAGTACAATATTATCTCTTTAAGCAGACTATTCCCTCATTAAGCAGAGTATTCCCTCATTAAGCAGACTATTCCCTCATTAAGCAGACTATTCCCTCATTAAGCAGACTATTCCCCCATTAAGCAGACTATTCCCCCATTAAGCAGACTATTCCCCCATTAAGCAGACTATTCCCTCATTAAGCAGACTATTCCCCCATTAAGCAGACTATTCCCCCATTAAGCAGACTATTCCCCCATTAAGCAGAATATTCCCCCATTAAGCAGACTATTTCCCCATTAAACAGACTATTCCCCCATTAAGCAGACTATTCCCCCATTAAGCACAGGTATAGTGATCCCTTCAGTGTCTCATTATCATAAATATGGAACACCAACTTGTGAATATTAGTCAGTTTTCTGTTTCTCAATAAAAAGTCAGTTGTTGCCTTTGCCATACACCAATTCATTCCCATTTTTCCCTCGCCTAGGTTTTATACTGAGTTTGGGAAGGGCAGTGTATGTGAGTCGGTATTATCGCTTTAGCATACAGACATACACAACTACAGTCTTATATACTTGGGATATGTAACCTGAAAATTACAGTTCTTCAATTATATTTCCCGAAGGTTCAGAAAGTTTAATATTTAAGCGGGCTTTAGTTTTGTTATTTTTAGGTAACACCCTTTATGAGTTTGTGCCTCCCTCAAGTGCAAGTCAGTTGTTTATGTAAGCATGTGGGGTCAGTGAAGTGTCATTGTTGTGTCAATTTAACGCCAGTGTAGCGTGTGTGTGGCATTAGTGTGGTGTTAGTATAGTGTAGCATCAGTGTAGCGTCAGTTTTAGCACCAGTGTAGCATCAGTATAATGTCACTTTAGACTAGAGTATACAGCGTCACTGTGGTGTCAGTGTACCACCAGCGTAACGTCGGTGCAGCGTCGGTGTTTCATGGGAGAAACACACAAAGCCAGGAAAATTGTGTGACCTGACGTTGACAAGACAGCAGAAGGGTTGTGGCTGAGGGAGGGAAGGAGGCCTGTCCCTCACACACACAAACAACTCAACACCAGTGTCACCCTCTTCACCGATCCTCCTTTATTATATTAACGACATTCTAAGCCAAGTAGACCGACCGATACGATCCACTTCACCACAAACTTTTCCTCCTCGTATCTCGACGATGCCCAAAGGGTCAAATATTCCTCAAAATTTGAGATCTCGGATAGCTGGTTTATGCTGTACACTATTTTAACTAGAGCACAGACGAGGACTGTTAAGAATGTCATCACTGTAGTATTGAGAGACTACCGGAAGTTGATTGTCATATTTGTTATTCTTGGTTATCACGAATCTTTGAGAATTCTGAGATCTGGCCAGCAACTACAATCCGAGAACCAGGCGTACACAGGGAAGATACTGTTATTACCACCGCCGCCTCCGATACCACCACCACCGACTCTAATACCACCACCACCACCTCCACTACCACCACCACCTCCACCAGCACCTTCACCTCCACCACTTTCACTACCACCACCACCACCACCACCACCACCACCATCACCACCACCACCACAAGACCCTACCCCTCGAGCTGGTAACCCTCGCCGACTGACACACAACCTGGGCCAAAGTGCCACCGGACAAAAATGGCACCCACAGGTCCATGCAAATGTCCACGTGCTGTCTAAGTTGATCTCCATTTTTTGCAACTCTTGTCTCCTGTTGCATTATACGACCGTTGCAAGGGAGGGTCTATTGCAGGGTGGTCTTGTTGCATCGGCATAGAGGTAGTAGGTAGTTTTTTGGTCGGGTAGGTGACTGTTTAATTGGCTTATTCACCTGGCTTACTTATTCAATTATTCATTCAGGTTACCGAATCGGCTTAGGGAGTCAACCTACTCACTTGGTTTAGTTGTTCAGGTTTACTCATTCAGGTTTACGCACTTGACATAATCCACTCATTGCGTATTCTCAAACTTACTCATCTAACTCTACACTTTACGTACGGTTATTCACTATTCTCTGCTCATCTTCGTCCTTCCTCATATATACTTTACTTTCATCAGTGTTTTCTCTCATGTTTTCATTCGTCTTTTTCCTTTACTAAGTTTGATTCATAGTCTGGATTAACTTGTATTGTTATTGATGTTATTGGTTAATGATTATTATTATTGTTGTTGTTGTTGTTGTTGTTGTTGTTGGTGTTGTTGTTGGTGTTGTTGTTGTTGTTGGTGTTGTTGTGGCGGCGGCGGTTTTATTTTTATTTTTATTTTTATTTCTGTATTATTTTTAAATTTTGTAATATTTTCGTAATCTGTTTAACGTATTACAAAACTTGAGTCTCTTGAGTGTTGAGATATTAAAAACAAATTTTGCTAATATGATAAAATACAACACCTATGTGTCTCCTCTACCTGACCTTCCTGGAAATGGTTATATAAAAGAGAATTACATTGTGTTTTGGAAGTGTCCTAGGCAGCCGGGAACACTTCCAATTATTTACTGGACTGGTTTTTTTTTTTGATACAGACACACTGACACCTGCACAACACCTACACAACACCTACACAACACATACACACACACACACACACACCCACACCCACACACCCACACCCACACACACACACCCACACCCACACACACCAAAAACAATGTCGTGTCACCTTTGAACTCCCTTAATGACTCCCTTCAGTGTTCATAAGTCTCGGGGCAACGAAGAAGTATAATATTTGTGCACAGTATAAATATATTAAAAGTTCTGCCTTGTCTCACTCAGTTTGTCTGTCTGTCTCATTTATTTGTCTCCTTTGTCTGTCTTCTTTCTCTATTTCCTCTCTGTTTCTCATTTCTTTCTCTCTGTCTGTCTCCTTTCTTTACCCTGTCTGTATGTCTGTCTGATTTTCTCTTTTCTCTCTCCTGACTGTCTGTCTTTCTGATTGTTTCCCCTCTCTCTCTCTCTCTCTCTCTCTCTCTCTCTCTCTACGATCAAGTGAGTCATGCATCATTAGTTTTCCTCTTGTATTATTTATTCGGGGAGTGCATGTCAAATTAGGTTGTCAGGTTATTCGACAATAAAACGTCGAGGCAGTGTCGCTTTGTGTCGAAATCTGCGGTAGTTAAACTCTACCCTTCACGTTTATATGTGTCGAGACCCAGGCAAGACCAAGTCGAGGCAAAATCGAGACCAGATCGAGATCATGGCGAGGTGAAGAAGAGACCAATTAGAAACCAGGTGAAGGACAAGTCGAGACCAGATTGAAGCCAAAGTTGAGACTAGATTATATCGGCAAGACGATATTAGATCGAGGCCAAGATGAGACCAGATTGAGGCCAAAATAAGACCAGGCTAAGACGAGACCAGATCGTAGCAAAGTCGAAACGAAATCAAGGTTAAGACGAGACCACATCGACGTCAAATCGAGATCATATCGAGGCCGAGTCGCACGAGCAAAACAAAAAAATCTTCAGAATGCTGCCTTTTTTTTTTTTGCCTTTTATATACAGTAACAATTGCCAGAAGCTTTTATTTATTTATTTATTTTTATATAGTAGCAGTTTCCAGAAGCTGTTTACATGTTCTTGAGCCTGGCACACGTGTAGAGTTGCTTCATTATTATGGTGACTCGCCCCACCTCTAACCTACCCTGTGCTTCGTTAGTTATCATGGGAGTGTTGATGTCCAATGTTGATGTGTTGAGTTTAGATGACGCCTTCCTTCCTTCCTTCCTTCCTTCCTTCCTTATTCTCACTTTCACTCACCCTCACTTTCATACTCTTGATCTCTCACCTTCTCTCACTCTCCCTAAACCTCCTTCACCCTCTCTCCCTCCCTTCACCCTTACCTGATTAATTTAGTTCATATCACTATGCTTATCACCCTCTTCCTTTAAGGTGACATGACAGGGATTCAAAGTTAACATGATACATGAAGGTGACATGACCCCCAGCCGATTGCCACACACTTCAACCTGCCGCCACACACGTTAACCAGTAGCTCCACTCCTTAACCGGCAGCTACACACCTTAACCGGCAGCTACACACCTTAACCGGCAGCTACACACCTTAACCGGAAGCTACACTGTAAATAACGCCTTCCTTAGCTACACAAAGGCAAGGAGGTGGTGATAACATGTTTTAGTAGCAAAGCGACACATGAGCGGCGTCAATCTTAACTTTGGCCACCTTTATTGAGCCGCTGCATTGTATCGACCACTAGATTATGCCATTTGATCTATATGTCTGTCTTTCTGGTCTGTCTGTCTGTCTATCTGTCTGTCTGTCTGTCTTGCGTTGAGTTGTTTATTTTTTTTCATATCTGTACGATGTATCAATTGATTTTTGCTTGTTTAACACACACACACACACACACACACACACAGATAAATAGGTAAATAGAACGCTACAAGACAGATATATCCCTCTTGTCGTAGTTGTTTGTGTTAGGATATGTGGCAAGTTGAGGATGGGAGCGTGGTGGTGTTAGTAAATCGTTCATGACCCCAGTGTTAATGATGTTCTCCTCCTCCTCCAGGGTTTATAACACCAGCCCCTCGTGAGCCACCAGCAAGAGCAATGAGGTAAGTTGTCTGACACACTTCAAGGCAGCTTTGTAAAGAGACGAATTGGCTAATGCTTTGATAGAATGAATTAAGTTGGTAAATTTTAAAATTTTCTACTTTCTTTTAATTTTACACGATGATCAGTATTCAAAATGTGTTTGTAGTTTCTTTGTATTTAACCAATCAGAGAATGAACTTGCACGAAGACGCGAACTAACACGTCGATGCGTTTGAAGACAGATTCGGAGTTATTATATTTTTGTATATTTTGTCAGGGTAAGGTGACAGGTCGTGAACAACTACCGTGTTTAGGCTTTTCTCCTGGTGTTCCTTCATACCCTGTGTAACCCACCCACTTAGACTAATCCTGACACATTCGGAATTTGTCTTCCTTAACTAATAACTATGCAAGGGTTCGGGAGGGAGGATGGGCGTGTAGTGGTTGGAGTGGCACATAAGGGTGGGTGGAAGGGATGTTAAACGGGTGAGGGACTTATTCTAGGGATGGGTGGTGGAGGAGTCGTGTTAGGTTAATGGATGGGCGTGTAGGATTGTGGGATGGCTCGTAAGTGTTGGTGAGGGGTGGTATATAGGTGTTGGTGAAGGGGTGGCATGTAAGTGTTGATGGTGGGGTGAGGGGTGGCATATAGCTGTTGGTGGAGGGATGAAAGGTGGCGCAATGGTGGAAGGGTGTGGGGTGGCACATTGGTGGAAGGGTGAGGGGTGGCACAGTGGTGAAAGGGTGAGGGGTGGCACACAGGTGTTGGGTTGGGGTGTGTAGGTATAGAAGGAAGAGTAGGAGGAAGAAGAAATGAGGGAAGGAAGCATGGAGCGCATTCTCTTGGATTAATACCTGTGATTTTATAATGAGTTCTTAATTTGGTAGATGTATAACAGGTAAATTAGATTAATTACTCCCGGGACCCTCAGACGACTACTCAAAGTTTTTAATGAGATTTGTTGAAAGTCTAAGACGGTATGTATTAACGTTACTCTGGCAGATCTGAAGCTGTTTTCATTTTTTGTTCCTGGTCTTAGAGTTTTCATTTTTGGTCCATTTTTTTTTTTGTGTCTTGCTTTTGCCGTGTTTGGCGTAAGATAGACAGATAGATATATAGATAGATCAAAGAACAGGGGCAGATGGCCTTATAAATAGACACAAGAATATTGATAGATAGGTATAGACAATCAGATGAATAAGTTGCAAAAATAAGAATAGATAGTTTGATCAATAGACGAAATAATAGATGGTGATAATGCTGG
>NW_024737068.1:12694468-12744468 GCF_018991925.1 Homarus americanus
AGTATGTTATTTTGGGTTCTTATTTAACTCGTAAGTGACTTGGTGCAGCGCCATGTCTCATAGTTTTGTCTCCGTATTCATCAACTCCAGCCGACACATGTGGTTTTGTCTTATGGCCTCTCACGGGAAACTCTCCACCCACCTCTGTCTTTACCTTCAACACTCTCTACCCCCACCGTTATAATCTTAAACACACTACACCATCCCCGACACCGGCCCCTACTACCACCTGAGATCCCTGTCCGAGAATTGCTGTTCGACACCACAACCGCATCCAGCCCATACGTGCACGAACTGATCGCTATAAGAACAGCCCAGTCCCAACCATTGTAAAAATTATCAATAACATGTAATAAATCAGTGTATTCACTCCCAGTAAACACTGCTCCCTACACTGTCACTATGTTGAAATGAACTGTAGTTTGAGCCGATCCCCATCTAAGTTACTATATGTCTTATTTGTGTCACTTATGTCACTTGTATATTATTTGTAATTCGTAACCCATTCCCCAAATATGTAACTGTATATTTTCAGCCTTCTGGCTGCCAAGCTCTTTCAATAAACCGTTAATTATTATTATTATTATTTTACATTACACATTATCACCTTCAGTATCTTCAGCCACTCCTTCAGAGGCTTTATGGAGAGGCTTTTGGACGGTTTGTTCTTAGTGAGGATCTTAGTAAAGGCTTTATAGGATTCGGTGAGCGACTTGTCCAGCGTGTGCGCCCGAGTGTTATAGGGGTAAGGAGGGAAGAAGGCGACCGGGGGAAGGGGGGGGGTACAGGCTGCTTCACTTTTAAGGCATCTTCCCGAGCAGCGTGGGACGTTGGTTACACAGGAATCATAGAGCAACAGATTACAAGGCATGCATTATTATTGTTGCTTTGCTTTTCCCACTGCTAGAGCTTTTACAGTTGACGTTAAATGCCGGTCACTCTCTCTTCATGTATAGAGTAGGCTTAATAGACAGTGTGCTATATCCGCACTACCCCTAATGGGCTGTCTAGTCTCGGGGAGTGGTGGTGTTTCGGTAGGTTTTGATTCTTATGCTGTAGTCGATGGTCATGTGGTAGTAGTAGTAATAGTAGTAGTAATATTGGTAGTATGAATAGTGATGGTAGTAGCTGTTTATTTCCTGGTTCTGCTGTTGTTGATGATCTTTATAAAAGTGCTGTTCCTTTCGAGTGTTGCTACAACAGGTAGTGGTGACACATTCTAGGCCTAACCAAACCAGTAGCACGAATAGCCGATAATTGATCATCGGCTGAGTTAAAATTACATTAAAAGAAAAAAAAACTCCCCTACGTTCGAAAAAAAAAAAATACTTAATCATGTAAATCAGGAAAGAAGTGAGCTGAGTAAAACGTTTCCCCAAAAATGTGTTGTTGGTGATGGCGGTGTCCTCGTGGCTCTCTTTGGCACTGCATAATTCAGTTGAGTCAGTCCACCCGGGTGCCACTGACCTATTGGGCTAATACTATACCGAGTCGGGGTAATATGTGGTTCTGAGTTGTTAGTCATAATTAGGTGGTAATTTCTTCTTGTGGTTATTTCGGGTTTTTTTTTTTTTTGCCTTTTCTCACGGTTTTATTTTGTTTATTCTTATTTTTGTTTGTTTTATTTTCAGTCTTGTTTTTGTTTTTAGGTGTTCTTGCTTTCTTGTGTTCATATTTTCACTCGTCATTTTTACTTATTCTTACTTGTATTTTCATTTTCTCTCTCTCTCTCTCTGTGTGAATGAGGGAGCAACAAAAGCATGACCTGGCTTCATATTAGTGGGGCCAGGTGTTAATTTAGAAGCGGCCCAGCACCCTTGAGGCGCATCTCAAAACAACGCTGGGATTTGTTGCTCTGGTTGTTGCTTACCAGATAATTGCAAATGGTATATGGTAGTGTGTGTGTGTGTGTGTGTGTGTGTGTGTTTGTTGTGTAGTGATGATAATTTTGATGTTTACAGTTATTGTTTTTATCAAAATGCAACATCCAAAAGCTGGAAATAAACAAATGAAAAATTGTACACTAGTTGCATATGACATATAGCGACTTGGGGGAGAAGGTCCCTTAACAAAAGCTCTCAGCGCAAATACAATACAAAACTGGGAAGAAACATGTAGTGAACATACAAGTCATATGAATCATTGATGGTCTTAACAATGGTTGGAGTGGGGGGCTGTTCTTTTAGTGGTCAGTAAGATGTTGTATGGGTTTGTGACGATTGTGATGTCGAGCACAGTCATGGCGGAGGAACTTCAGGTGGCAGAGGATGATGGTGACGAGGATGGTGTAGCAGCTTTGTGCCAGACTAACATGCGAGGTCACGACGATGATCAGAGAGTGTTGAGAGTGTACTGGGTACCTCTTGAACTTGTATTTTAGGGAACTCATTAAGGTTAGTCCCCTTAGCTTATTTTACCTGATGATCTAAGCATTCTAGTGCAGGAGGCTTAGGCAAGATTACTGTAGGTTAGGTAAGGTTAGGTTAGGCAAGGTTGGATTAGGGAAGATAGGTTAGGCTAGTGTTAGGGTGTTTAATTATCGGTAAAATAAGTTTTGTACTGATTTTCATGTGTTCCGAGCGTGGTAGTATAATGACACTTGTCCTGGTACACAATGACTCGTTTTAAAGTAAATAGAGGCGCCATAGCGGTGTGAACTAAGTGACTATAAGTTGAGGGTTTCTAGTGAGCACTGATTGATCGCGTCTTGTACACTGATTGTCGTTTGTCACTTGTCTCAGTTTTTCAGACAAAATTTCAAGGTGTTCATAGTCGGGTGGTGAGGCAGGGAGCAACTATGTACATTCATCGTCATATAGTTAGCGATAAGAAGATTACGTCCAGCAGTCGTCTATCTATATATGCCTTGTGGATCATAGACGCGGAAGTGTAATAAATTTTGTCGCGTGTTAAGGCAGCTCCATAAACCCACAATAATTCACCACTAAGAGAAAATTTACCGCACACTATTAAGATAATGAGATAAATCCTTTTCTTCCATCTGTTTTGATGGTTTAATTAAGCAAGAATAGATGAAACGCTGCCACTACGCTAATCTAATTTTAAACTCTGCAGGACATCTTTTTTCCTGCAATACCTCATGAAAGTGGGATTTCGAAGCTGAAAACCAACTCTGCTGGTTTGGGTGAAGAAGCTAGGTTTACGCTCACAGTCTTCCAACCTTAGACATTAGCATACAAATGAACGCTGTAGCTCACACTAAGGTGTTATAAACACAAGTTGGCCAATAATGTTTATCAGGTACAATTTAATGTCCAAAAAGCTGTGGTTTCTTTATCACAGCAGGAATTAAGTGCGTCTGGTAATGACTGGAGAGCAGACTGGGGCAGACAGGTAGTGAGGCAGTAGCGGTTGGGGGAAGACAGGAAGTAAGACAGAAGCAGACTGGAACAGCAGTCTGAGACAGCAGATTGGAGCAACAAACTGGGTCAGCAGACAAGAGCAGCATACTGGAACAGCAGACTGGAACAACAGAATGGGACAGCAGACTGGAGCAACAGACTGGGACAGAAGGCTGAAGCAACAGGCTAGGGCCGCAGACTGGAGCGACAGACTGGCCTTCAGGTTGATGTTGTAGTTAATGAAGGTAGTTAGTCTCTCGCTCTCTCTCTCTCTCTCTCTCTCTCTCTCTCTCTCGCTCTCTCTCGCTCTCTCTCGCTCTCTCTCTCTCTCTCTCTCTCTCACACACACACACACACATACAAACACAAGTGGTCCAGTTGTAAATTACACCGTCGACAAGCTCGTGGTAAAACTCCCTCATCAGAGATTACAAAAACGGAGTCATGAATATGGAGATACGAGGCCTGGGAAGGTACATTACTGGTTGGATCTGGCAACACTAACTTATGTATTCCTTCTCATTTTCTTGAACTGTTTTCCTCTGTTTCTTTGATTGGCTTGCTTTGTTTTCTTTGATTGGGCTTCTACTTTCTTTGATTGGCTGCTTCTGTTTCGTGATTGGCTTGTTTTGCTTCAGGTCTGGTAGGGTACATTGCTGGTGAGATCTGGCAACACTACCTTGGGATATCTTAATATATACCTTCTCATTTCCTTTGACTGTCTTCCTCTGTTTCTCTGATTGTCTTCCTCCGTCTATTGGTTGTATTTCACCATCTCTCGTTTCTCTTTCTCTTCACGTCTTCGTCTCCTTCTTTCTTCATTTCTCCGCCGCAGGTGAGATGACTCTTGACTCATATCACAAAGGTTCCTACGTACAGGGAGGGGTCGTGGATGGGGTCACGCAGGTGGTGGTGGTGGTGGCTGGGGTCATGCAGGTGGTAGTGATGGATGGGGTCATGCAGGTGGTGGTGGTGGATGGGGTCACGCAGGTGGTAGTGGTGGATGGGGTCACGCAGGTGGTAGTGGGTGGATGGGGTCACGCAGGTGGTAGTGATGGATATGGATGGGGGCAGGTGGTAGTGGTGGATGGGGTCATGCAGGTGGTGGTGGATGGGGTCACGCAGGTGGTGGTGGTGATGGGGTCATGCAGCTGGTAGTGGTGGATGGGGTCATGCAGGTTGTGGGATGGGGTCATGCAGGTAGTGTGGATGGATGGGGTCATGCAGCTGGTAGTGATGGATGGGGTGCAGGAGGTGCTGGATGGGGTCATGGTGGTGGATGGGGTCACGCAGGTGGTAGTGGTGGATGGGGCCATGCAGTTGGTGGTGGATGGGGTCACGCAGGTGGTAGTGGTGGATGGGGTCACGCAGGTGGTAGTGATGGATGGGGTCATGCAGCTGGTAGTGGTGGATGGGGTCATGTAGGTTGTGGTGGATGGGGTCATGCAGGTTGTGGTGGATGGGGTCATGCAGGTGGTGGTGGATGGGGTCCGCAGGTGGTGGTGGATGGTGGCAGGTGGTGGTGGATGGGGTCACGCAGGTGGTAGTGGTGGATGGGGTCATGCAGCTGGTAGTGGTGATGGTGCAGGTGGTGGTGGCTGGGGTCATGCAGGTGATGGTGGTGGCTGGGGTCATGCAGGTGGTGATGGTGGTGGCTGGTGTAGGTGGTGATGTATGGGGTCACGCAGGTGGTGTAGTGGTGGATGGGGTCATGCAGCTGGTAGTGGTGATGGGTCATGCAGGTGGTGGATGGATGGGGTCATGCAGGTGGTGATGGTGGTGGCTGGGGTCATGCAGGTGGTGGGTGATGGTGGTGGTCATGCAGGTGGTGGTAGGTGAGGTCATGCTAGGTGGTGGTAGGTGAGGTCATGCCAGGTGGTGGGTGGTGGTAGGTGATGTCATGACTGGTAGGTGAGGTCATGCCAGGTGGTGGTAGGTGGTGGTAGGTGGAGGTCATGCTAGGTGGTGGTAATGGTGGTAGGTGAGGTCATGCCAGGTGGTGGTAGGTGAGGTCATGCTAGGTGGTGGTAGTGGTGGTAGGTGAGGTCATGCCAGGTGGTGGTAGGTGAGGTCATGCCAGGTGGTGGTAGGTGAGGTCATGCCAGGTGGTGGTAGGTTCATCTCTCGTGTCACGTACTGTGGTCGTGACAGAGGGTCGGTGTGCCCCAGGTGGCCGCTACACACTCACGCTGCACATTGCAAAAGAGAATTTTTCGCTTTTGTGTTCGACTTGGGAAGGACGCTGTTCCGGCTGTCGTTATCTACAAAGTTTTACTGTCTCCAAAGGTTTTTCTCGGTGTTTTGTCTCTTTCTCTCTTGTTCTTCCTCATTTTCTCCCGTTCTCTCGCTCATCTTCGCCTTCTCCGTTTCTCTAGCTCGTCTTCCTCTTACTTTCTCTCGCTCTTCGTTTTTCTCTTTCTCCCCCTTTCTCTCTCTTATTCGCTAATAGTAAAAGTAATATATAGGTAAAATAATTTTTTCTCTTATTAATCTCTCATAGCGATGGAGAAAATTCAGTCTTTCTCAGAAAAAAACTGCTCTAGTGCCACAGGCTGTGAGAGGGGAAGCTCGTGTCTCAGTGAGTGGTGAGTCACAAGGTGTGTTTATGTGTGTCACGGGAGCCACAACGTGAGAGTGCTGACCCCCTCCCCACAGGTCGACTCTCCCAGGTGGTTTTCTATACTCTTCCACTCTTCCAGGTGACTGTAACTCTCCTTGGCGACGCTCTTGCTCTCCCATGTCACTCTCTTACTCTTCCGTGCGACTCTTTTTTTTCCCCCACTCTTCCAGGCAGGCTGTGCAGATTATGTAGAACATTTACTTGTCCCGGGCAAATGACTTTTCAAATTCATTTCTCCGGATATTTTATGGGAAACGTTAAATAAACAACCTAAAACAGTCATTTTTTTTTGTTATATCAACTCACAAAATGGTGGCGGGAACATTTGTCATGTGAGGTCAAAACGCCTGTCACCTCACCGACTGACCGAAGGCGGGTTGACGGCTTAATTTAGAGACATTACCTCCACCTGACATAGGTCACTAATCCTGGTACGCTGAAGTACGGGGAGGTGGGGGGTCACGCAGCACCTAACAAAATCCTACCTAGGTTTTCCTCTCAAAATATTAACTTTTGTCCGCCGGGCAAGTACCGGGCATTTGGACATGAAAAATCACTTGCCTGGCCCCTCTTTGGGACATGACCGGGATGCCGGGCACTGCTCCCAGGTGATTTACCTACTCTCCCAGACCACCCAGGAGACGAGAGATGAATAGGACAGGAGAAAAAATAAAGGAGGGGATTGGAAGGGCATACTTGTGGAGAGGAGGTGGGGAAGGAATGAACTAGAGTAAACAGGGAGCTGAAGGGAAGGGAAGTGGCTCTAATTTAGGATCAGTGAAAATGAGGCCAGACGCAATATATTCTCCATTGGCTCGACTGGGTTGTAACAATGTCCTGGCCGGGGTTGAGGTTGTAACATTGTCCTGGCCGGGGTTGAGGTTGTAGCATTGTCCTGGCCGGGGTTGGGGTTGTAACACTGCCCTGGCCGGGGTTGGGGTTGTAACACTGCCCTGGCCGGGGTTGGGGTTGTAACACTGCCCTGGCCGGGGTTGGGGTTGTAACACTGCCCTAGCCGGGGTTGGGGCTGTAACACTGACCCACCGACATGTAATTTTCCCTCACGACACTTGCAAATCCAGTTATTGCTCTGTCATGCATGTTTCAACGTGCATGACAATCCTGAAATTGCTAATGGGCAAACTGGTTCTCGACTATGCAGTTATCAATTATTCACATGCGAGTGATGCTAGAGGCTACCCCTGTCATTAACTGTTGGATCACGAGAAAGTCTGATTGTTTTATATTGGTTGACTGTGACGGGGAGGAGGGGGGGGGGGGTTGTTTTGGGGCGGTTATCACACAGGACTGGGAGCTATGACTGTGACGGGTGGGGAGGTGAGTGTTTTGGGGAGGTTACAACACGGGATTGAGAACGTAAGGTTATCGTCTGCGTCGGAGAGACTTAGATCCAAGGCCCCGCTCATACTGAGGCCAGAACAGACATTCTGACGCAAGTTTTCCGAATCACATCCAATTCGAGACTTTCAAATTTTATCCTAGGTGGGAAGACAGTTTCCCTCTCCCTAGAAGGACAGTGAGTCGTGTAACAGGTATTAGCTAAGTTGAGAAAATCCTAATACCCACCATGGCGTCTGTCTCTGGACAATTTGCGTGAGAATATGTCCGCTTTGGGCCTCAGTGGAACCATATAGAGTAATTTTGTTGGTGTTGGTGAGGTTTATTTCCCTTGAGGGGTGTATTCGTGTCAGATATATACAGGGTGTCTCAGAGAAATGTATTACTCCCTGCATTACAGATTTTCGTGGCGATCGCGTGAATGCTTGTATTACAGTAACAACCTGGTCCTTACTTGGGGGAGACCACAAATCAGCAAGTGAGAACAATGTAGCTGTTGCAATACAAACAATCACGCGATCTCCACGAAAATCTGTAATGCAGGGTGTAATTATTTTTCTTATTTCTTTTGAATCACCCTGTATATATATATATATATATATATATATATATATATATATATATATATATATATATATATATATATATATATATATATATATATATATATATATATATATCTTGGTCCTCGTGGTTTTACCTGTAGTTGGGGAAGGTACACAGATGGACGTTCTTTTACCGTATCTTTCTTATATATGTACTGTATATTGAATGAATTGTTGATGAAGGTTGATTGATACCAAGGAGGTCAGAGCCTACCGAAGCAATTCCAAAAGGTTAAATACTTTTAATTAATTTTCTGTTAACAGAGGAGTTGTCCTGAAGTCACTCAGCGCACCTGTTGTTTATGTTCACCTGTCCTAGACGGCCTATCCCCTCACAAGCATTGTATTTCGTAAACTACAGGAAGTCCTTTGGTCTGATTAATAATTACATGCAATAAAGATTACACAAAACAGGTATATAGAGGTAAGACGTTCAGTTGGACATGTTAATGCATATATTGGAGAAAAGTAGCGCTATAAATGACCATTAGCCCCCTTTCTTATTTCATATGATGAATAAACACTTTAAATTAAACCTAACTTATCCTAGCCTAACCTAACCAAAGCAAATCTAACTTAACCAAATTTAAACTAACCCAAACCCCCAGGTAGCGTTAGGTTGTTTAATCACCAGGTAAAACAAGGTAAGCTGGGTAATCTTCATGTGGTCCCTATTACCCACATAGGTGAAGTTGACCTACTCCAGCCAGTGCGTACAGTTTCCTGGTGAGTGAATGCCTCTAGTAACGTATTCACTAGCTAAACACTGAAGGCTTCCAAGGGTGTGGTTACCTAAAAGTAATTTCTTGTTGAATATACGAAGAAGAAGATGTTGATTCAATCCCCTGTGCAAAGGATCTTTATAATTAGTAGCGAGGTTTAAGACTTTACGATGCAGGGCTCTGTGTATAGCATATTTATATCTTCACTTTGTTTTAATTAACAAAAATTACACATATGCAGTGTTATTTCTTACTACCTGCCTAAAAATTTTTCAATTTCTTCCAGTATTTATTTTGTTGATTAATTAGTGAGCCGTATATGTATGTTATAGTCAACCAGTATGGGTATGGTTAAGTTAGGTTTTACCAATTAAACGTAAACCAAGACTCGTGTTGACAAGAGAACCCCCATCTAGTTTAATATTTCAATCTGACCAAACCTACTCCGTTAAATAAAACTTATGTGTGTTTCTCAGCAAAGTTTTCCTACGTATCTTATTCCGATGCGACCTCGTTTATAACTGAAACACTGTATACCATGTGTGTGTGTGTGTGTGTGTGTGTGTGTGTGTGTGTGTGTGTGTGTGTGTGTGTGTGTGTAAGAGACCAAGGGAGCATCACCGTCTAGTAGTGTACCGGGGAGGGAAGTTATGGTGAGTGGGGCTGGTGATGTAAACTTCGCCCACTTCTTCATCCCTCCACAAAATACTTTCCTGTCTTATATTACCTGTACACTTTCCACCTTTTTGACTCTTAATTTGCCAAGCTTCATTAAAGAGCTTTCGGCTTTGGTAACACGATTTATAGGAGTAAGTTGTAGGTTAGAGTGGTAACATGCTCAGGTAATACTGCACCTTAATTGTTTATGTTGAAGTAAAATACAGGCACAAGTCTTTGTCATATTTCAATATTATGTACATATGTTCTCATAATTTTTATGTAGATTATGTACATTACTTTCCTAATGATGGAATAAGACGTTATGTATTAGATATAATATTAAGCAAGGTTAGGTGTAGTTCAGCTCTGATTCGGCTGGATTTGGGTTGTTTCCATAATTAATAGTTCTGCTTAATTCAGGAAAATACCTTGGCTGAGTTTATATAACATAATGTAAATTAGAAAACAAAATATTTTTCGTTAAATTAAATTTAAGTTTTACTCCTTCCATAGTTTAACTTTACTTTTCTTGGATGCTCAACACCACACGAGTAGGTAAGGGTGTAACACTCGCACCAAAAAGTATCGGTGCAGGGTGAAATCGACCACTTCCGAAACGATACGATACGTATACACTGTGATATGTCGGGAAGGTTGGTAAATGTATCCTCATAACCCCCCCCCCTCCACTAGGTGTTGCCATATGGCTGACAATCAGTGTGTTTGTTTCCTCTTTTCGGATTGTTGCTTTGTGTCGACTGAATGATGAGCGAGGGTTCGGTCTCGGTGAACGTGGGCATAAAACAGAGGCAATATGAAGCAGTAGAGATCTACACATGCCAGACGACATGGAAACCTCAGAGGGAACATGAGGAGCTATTATTGCCCTTCATAACGAAGGGTTCGGTGTCACAGATATTAGCCGGCGGGTTGGTATCCGCAGGAACACCGCTGCACGATGGATTCGGCGATACCTCGAAACTGGTGCTACAGACGACAGGTCTTGGAGCGGCCGTCTACGTTGCACCACCCCTCAGAACGACCAGGTTGAGTGGTTTATTTGGTAGCATAAATTGATGTGGCAATATTCACAAGTATCACAAATAATTTTGTTAACAGGGAGCTCCTCATATTTCATACTGTCTACTTATCACTTCCCGACCTTATTTATGACGGTTTGTTTCACTTGACCAGGCCATAGTAGCTGCTCAGCAGGATTACAGGGCTGCCAACATACGGCTGGAACAACTCACCTTCCCCAATACCTATCGTCACTGGTCTCAAATTGTTCACACTACAGTATGCACCGATACTTTTTGTTGCGAGTGTACATACCTGTGGCGGTTTACCTCTTGTACTAACAAAATTACGACCGATCATGGGCAGCAGACTGAGTGTTTCTAGTAAATTATGTCATAACTGCTACCCATTAAATACCTGTTAGCTAAGTTTGTGGAAAATGTCAATACCGGCTATTAAAATTAACATCAGAAGCAGGTAAAATATCTGTGGGACTGATAAAGGTGAATCAACACACCTGACCGAGGAAACCAATACAAAAATGGCCAGTTTGATACAGAAATATTCAGTTCTGAAGTAGAAACAACACGAAATTTGGATTGCAGGAATTACCTTGGGTGTTTTGTTTTTTTGTTTTTTACTGATCTGTGGTGTCGAATACCTGAAAAAAATTTGAAGGCAATATTTGTATTGTTATTTCTCCGTCCGGTAGGAATAAATCGAGTCTGATCAAACTCAAAAGATTTTTCACAAGCTGAGGTCTGGTTTTGCAATTATTTACCAAAGGATCAAAAATACAAAAAAAAAAAAATACAAAATACAATCTGTAAAATTATGTTCTTAAGTCAATATTAAAACTTTCCTCTTTCATACGAGATTTTGTTTGGTGAATTTCATCAAATTGGAGTTGCTGTACTTACCAATTACCACTGGCCACTCAGTCCCTACCACTGGCCACTCAGTCCCTACCACTGGCCACTCAGTCCCTACCACTGGCCACTCAGTCCCTACCACTGGCCACTCAGTCCCTACCACTGGCCACACTGCCCCTACCACTGGCCACACAGCTCCTACAACTGGCCACACAGTAGCAGCCGCAGTTTACACCGCCCCAGCCGGCGGAAAAACGATTGGTGCCTCAGTGAGCAATATTTTCAAGGGAGTGAGTGGCTGAACTCCCCTGCCGGCAGCTCCTTACGCTTCACTAATTTTTTCTAATACATTTTCCCTTCCACATTAGCAAGTCAAATAATTTCTTCCTTTGCCGAGTGAAATAATAAAAGTTTTTCTGCGGACCATCAAGATCGGGCCCGTGGTTCAGGGACGTCTTCCTCTGCATAACATTATCTAAACCTGATTGAGAGGATTCGTTTTTCAAGACGATTGGGATCCATATATCTATAGTCCGCGGGATAAGAAATGATATGGGAATAAGTTTATGAAATTTAAAACAAATATGAATAAGTAATGCTATATAGCTTTTTGGGGGGGGAGAGTTTTATTTCAATATTTCTATTTCTTCAGTAACGAACAATAGGAATTTTCTAAAGGCTTAATTATAGTTTTGAAAAACGTCCTCAGTTTAAACTAAAAATCACATTGATATAATTGGTGTTCATATATGTTCGGTATGTTGGTATCAGGTGATGGTGCTCAGGTGGTGGTATCAGGTGATGGTGCTCAGGTGGTGGTATCAGGTGTTTGTGTCCGGTAATTGAGCATCAGCAAAATTCTCGGCCCAGTTAATAAGAACACTTCAAGGATATTTCTTACACATTTACAATAGTGATCATAGCTCAAGGCGGCGTCAGTCAGCCTCACACTTGTACAGGTGTCAGTAGGGGAGGTTATGAAACACTTGTACAGGTGTCAGTTGGGGAGGTGATGAAACACTTGTACAGGTGTCAGTAGGGGAGGTGATGAAACACTTGTACAGGTGTCAGTAGGGGAGGTTATGAAACACTTGTACAGGTGTCAGTTGGGGAGGTGATGAAACACTTGTACAGGTGTCAGTAGGGGAGGTGATGAAACACTTGTACAGGTGTCAGTAGGGGAGGTGATGAAACACTTGTACAGGTGTCAGCAAGAAAGTCAGGGGGGTTAAGTCATCGTACTCAAAGAGGTTAACCCTTTAGCGGGCAGGGGCTCCCCTCAGCTGACTAAAATCGTCTGGCCTTAGACAATAAAATATCCAAGAGATGCTTAAGTGTTAAAAAGGAACCATAGAAATATTAAAACACTAAAAAAATAAATTATAAAAAATCTAACACACACATCTAATGACCATCACCTGCGTCAACTTGTGTGGAAATATTAACGACAACAGTTCGCCAGAGAACAGGGTGGCAGCGACCGACGTGTTGGCCAATTAGTGCACCTGGTGTCGTCACGGTGAGGACAGGTGACGTGAGGATTAAGCTGCTGGGGCGTCTTTTTTATTATTAAAGGGAAAAAAACACGTCTTGTTATTCACCTCCATAAAACAAGAAGCTCATGATTTATTTATTTATTTATTTATATATATATATATATGTAGTTCTTAATCATGCACATACGTTTTACTCGAGATTTTTGTGGATCACCTGAAGAATCTCCACCCCAGCTTATTCCACCTAAAGATTAACCACCTTAAAACCAACCCAACCCCTAAATAGTGTTATTAGAACCTTAGGTGAAATATGCTGTAGTGGGGATTCTTCAGGTGATCCATTTTTCGTTCATGATGGAAGAGGCGTACAATATGTTACACAGTTATGAATTTATTACACGAAGATGCGTCAAACGTTTAGGATTAACGTAATAGACGGCAGAAATACTTCATTAAGGAAAGAGTTGTTAATTATGAGGTGTTGCCCAGGTAAGATAAGACTTAGTGTGATGAAGAATAGATTATGAGGTATTTTAGTTGTGGAGAGAGAGAGAGAGAGAGAGAGAGAGAGAGAGAGAGAGAGATTCATTCCTTATAATTTAACTCGGGAATCTGACTGCGAAAACTTTTGAAGCGGGGGAAAAAAAGCCCCTCAGTAAACTTAAAGAGCTGATAAAAACTAGTTGGTACCTCTTCTTTTTATATAGAATTAATGACCCAGGTATTAGTAAGAGCTCCTCTCCAGTACCCTGATTCACAGTACAGGTTCACAAGGACGAGATTTTTCCTCTTAAGGGTAAAGGTTAGAATGTAATGAGGTTGACTTAAGGCAGGACACAAAAAATGACCTAAGGGTATATATACATTTAGCATCTCTTCCCCCCTCTAGTTCTTATTCTTGTTCTCTTACTTTCTCCTCCTCCTCCTCCTCCTCCTCCTCCTCTTCCTCCTCCTCTTCCTCCTCTTCCTCCTCCTCTTCCTCCTTCTCCTCCTTCTTGTATTTTCTCTTTCTTCTCTGTCTTACACACACACACACACACACACACACACACACACACACACACACACACACACACACACACACACACACTCTTTTTCCCGACATTAGACCAACAAACAAAAAAGAAAAGGAAAAAACCCTGACACTCGCACGTTTTCCACACAACTCTACAACCTAACCTAACCTAACCTAACCTTCACCTGCAACACATAGTGTGTGTGTGTGTGTGTGTGTGTGCAATGCAATTTCCGACAATGTTGGTGATTCGACTTTTATTTTTCCTTTTGTTAATGTGAACGTTAACACATTCCTAAATTTTGTCATATATATAAATTTTAACAACAGTCTTGAGATGTTTGTTAAAGGACAGTCTTAAGAGAGATAGTTAAGTGTGTTCATGGTAGTAAAGAGAGATAGTTAAGTGTGTTCATGACAATCAGGAGATGTTAGATATGAAAGTTCATGAGAGCCAGGGAGACATAATGATCATCTCGTTGAATTGACACACCCAGGAAGAGACTTGACACAATTATTATGTACTCTACTGTCATGCCTATACACTGGGGCGTCACATCCCCCATAACAAACACAGGCAGCTCTTGATGGACTAGTACAGTACAACGACTAACCACCTTATGAGCTTAAAGACCTTATAGGTAAAGCAGTCCTTGGGGTGGAGCAACAGCTAGTTGTACCCCACTAGCTGCTGTATGTAGGGTTGACCACCTGCCGACCACCCAGAACCATAGCAAAAAGATATAGTATATACATGGACACAACAAATGGGTATCGTTCACTTTATTAATTTACCATATTGTTATTTTCGTGTTTTACTTATCACACTTATACTTGCACTTTAAAGAGGTATTATTCTGCCTCAACAAATATCACCACCAACTGCCACACGATACCTCACCAATAAGACTTGGCCGATGAATAATTTGAAACTTCTTAACACAAGTAAATTAACATCTGAACCAACTTATTACGTCCACCCAGCAGCTCAGCCTTGTTTATTAAAGAAAATCTGATCCTTTGAAACGAGGTGAATCATTGTGGCATCTCGTCATTATCTCCGGCCATGAGAATCAGGTAATCAGGGGTACGAACCTGTTTATAACACGTTTTTTTAGCGGAATATCATTGATTTGGAGGTTGATAGGAGGGATAATTAGCTAATTAACCTGTTCCACCCGCCAGATGACCAATTACCTAATTGGTATAATGAAAACAGTCGAAATTTTGGGGATAAAATCGTCGTGGAAATGGTTTACTCTAGAACAATGTCTGCTTGACGCTCTATCTGGCTTGTTAATGTTGAAGGATTTTAGTATGAAAATATTTTAAGGATTTTAGGAAGAACATATTTATAATGATTTTAAGATGGATATATTTCAAAGGTTTCATGATGAAGAAAATTTTTATGCATTAGAGTTGAAGGAATTTCTACGTAATTTCGGATGAAGATTTTTTTATGATTTTAGGATGAATATAATTTAAGGATTTTAGGATGGCGATGCACGTACAAAATAATCCATTAACGAAAGATACCACAACTGTGTGAGGACGACTTTACGGGATAATGTCAGTGTTTCAAGGCTGGTACGATACTGTTTTTGGTACATGTGTGTGTGTGAAGAAGCCATTAAACATGTCAATGGCTCTAGATATACTACACTATACTTTGCACTAACATACAGCCCCTGCCTAGAGGAGAAGGGAGGGGGAAGGGACAGGAGAGGGGTTAGAGGAAGGTAGGATAATGGAAAAGGACAGTTGGGTTAGGGGGAAACGGAGGAGGAAAAGGGGGAAGAAGAGGGGAAGAGAGGGGGGTAAGGGAGGTTTAAAGGGGGAAGGGAGGGGTTAAAGGAGAAGAGGGGAGGGGGATTAAAGGGGGAAGAAGGGAGATTTAAGGGGGAGGCGGAGGGGATTAAAGGGGGAAGAGGAGGGAGTTGAAGGAGGAAAGAGAAGTGAGTGAGGGGAAAAATGGTGGGTTGAAAAGGGAACTGGGGCATGTTAAAGAGGGAAGGGGAGGGAGAGGGGAGAGGACATTATAACATTCACAAGAGTCCTGACCCTGGGCTATTTCACCCAGTTTAGAGCAGACGAAGACACTGTAGGCAGACAGAAAGACAGATTATGCACATGGACAGACTATATAGACAGACAGACTTTAAACAAACAGACACTATATAGACAGATAGACTATGACAGAGAAGATAGACTATGAGAGACAGACAGACTATGAGACAGACATAGACAAAGAGACACTATATAAACAGATAGACTATAGACAGACATAATAGACAGACACAAACTACAAACACAGACAGACAGAATATAAACAGACAAACTATGCAGACAAACGTACTAGACAAACAGACAGACACGATCATAAACTATACTCGGCGACAAAACGATCGGAAACAAAGGAAGAATGATGGAAATAAACGTTAAGAAAAAGAGAGAGAATAAAAAAATTCTCCCAGATATAACCGGAATTTTAACTTGGCCGTAAACAATAGCCTCAATATAGCTATAACAAAAGAAAAAAAATCCCCCTCTCCTCCCCATCCACCCCCTCCCATTCCCCCTCCCATTCCCTCCCCCCTAAAAAAAAATTAAACTTTTATTCTGTGAGTATTGTTGAGGGGGAAAAAAAAATCTTATATTTCAATGAGAAAATATAGAGGGTAAAAAAATTGTTGCGTGATGAAGGTGTATTGGAGGGAGTGTTTGGGTACAATAGGACTCGTTTTTTGTGTATGTGTATGTGTTCGGTTTCGGCTGACGTGGCGGAGGTGTTGTTTTGTGGAGTAGAAAAGAAAAAAATAAACCTCAAAATTGGCAAAACATTTCTTGAGATTGTGAAGTAGTGTGGTTATTATTATTATTATTATTATTATTATTATTATTATTATTATTATCTGTGGTTGTTTACTTCCGACTTTGTGTGTATTGAGATCAGGTTACTTTATTGTTTGCCTGTGTTTGTTGTTGTGTGGACGAGACACGCCTCTGTGAAAGTGATGCCTCCCGGGGGTAAGCGCATGGTTTTCAGTGACGTTTGGTGGCCACAATGATGCTAGTGGCCACGGTGACGCTGGTGGCCACAATGATGCTTGTGGCCACAATGATGCTAGTGGCCACGGTGACGCTGGTGGCTACAATGATGTTAGTGGCCACGGTAACGCTGGTGGCCATAATGATTCTAATGACCACGGTGACGCTGGTGGCCATAATGATTCTAATGGCCACGGCGACGCTGGTGGCCACAGTTTCCCAACCTTGATCCCTTTGCTGGACAACAATCTGTAGGAAATCAGTAGTGGTAATACCGCTACTGCATACACCAAGGCTCTAAACTTTTCCACATCTTGTTCTGCCCAGAGCGTCTCCAGTCGTGTCTCTTGGTTGTCCTCTGCCTGATGACGGTGACCAATGATAAGGATGTTTGAGAATGATGTTGATAATACTGACGAACGAAACAAAAATTCTTAAGTGTGAAGGTATAAAAATAAGGATGTTTGGCTCAACATTATTGTGTACATTATTCATATCAAACCAGTGTCCTCTTCCCTCCTATAAGAATTTATTGTTTCCCGAATGTCTTTTCTCGCTATGCTACAAGTGGCTGGAAAAGAGAGCCAGCACAGTGACTCCTTTCACTCGCCAATCTCTATGTATTAAACCACAAAACCTGGTAGGAATTCATGTATTACCGAGTTATACAATTGATCATATTTTTAGTTTAACATTGAAGGTGGTGTTGGTGGGTGGTACACACACTGCATTGTGAAATTCTTTGAAAGATCAATTTTGGTCAGTAATGATAAACGTGTGATATTACACAAACTATTATCACATTAAGTCGCTCGTAAAACAATTAATTGTTTACTATACGACGATTATGAAGCTGAATAGATACTAAATTTTCCATGAAACGCTTTAAATCGTAGTCCACATCAACTCATTAAATATTGTTAAACTGTTTCAACAATGGGGACATAATTATTGGTTCTATCAGACTGAAGCCGCTGAAGATATTGGCCATCATAAATAACCGTTTGACACTTCAGTTTTCCACACGTCGTTATTCGTTTGAGGATAACACAATATTACTGGTGACTACTTAAATTCTAACTGTTTCAGCGAGAGTTCCCACGTGTAGTTTCTCTTCCTCGGGTACAACTTAAGAGAGATGTCAGGTGAGGTGGGTAGTGCCTGAAGAAGGGGGGGGGGGAGGTCTAGGAGAAGATGGAAGATCAAATGGTATAAAGAAACACGAGATGGGTAAAGAAACCAACTACCATAAGCATACAAAGACCAATAGACCAGAAGAACAAAGACCAACAGACCAGAAGAACAAAGACCAATAGACCAGAATCAAACAAAAGACCAACAGACCGGAATCAAATAAAAGACCCAACAGACCAGAAAGACAAAGAAAATACTACGCAAGTGACCAACAGACTTAAGACGACCTCAACACCGTGAAAACATAAACTCACACCAGTGGTTATGTTTTAATTCCTGTAGAGTTTTATCCTCGGCACTAGCCAACCACTATACTTGAGCCCCTCTTGGGTGTACTAATTTATACCAACGATGCACTTTTAGAGAAACAGAGTAAGGATTGTAATATTAAATGCTGCGATAGAGAATGCTAGACGCTTCGCTGGTCACAGAGACAGAGAGAGAGAGAGAGAGAGAGAGAGAGAGAGAGAGAGAGAGAGAGAGAGAGAGATAAATAAGTGCTTCCCTGTTCATTATCAGTTGGCTGGGAATAATTCATTCATTTTCCATCATTTAATAATTCACAATTATATTACGAATCCCGCCATAAACTTAAATGCTCTTTAGGTCTCGTTAGATTTTCATTAGTTAGCAAATAAGTGAATTCGGTCGTGTGGTTGAAAATTAACACGCCATGGATTGTGGGTATATTAAAGTGGCCAGAGGTACTGTAGCGAGGCAGGATATGACCATACACGCACGCACGAACTCTCTCTCTCTCTCTCTCTCTCTCTCTCTCTCTCTCTCTGTTTAATGTGTGTTTGTTTCGTAAATTGGTAAGTTGTCTTGTATTCTCGTATGTTTGTTTATTATTATTTTGTGTGCTTTTTTTCTCTGTCTGTCTTTGTCTCTCTCTGTTTTTGTTTCTGTCTGTATGTCTGTCTGTCTGTCTGTCTTTGTCTCTTTGTTTTTGCGCCTGTCTGTCTTTGCCTCTCTCTGTTTTTGTGTCTCTCTGTCTCCGTCTTTGTCTTTCTGTCTGTTCCTGTCTGTTCTTCTGTCTCGCTCTGTTTTTCTGTCTATCTTTGTCTCTGTTTTTTGTGTCTGTCTGTCTCTTTTACTCTGTCTGTCTGTCTCGTGTAATTCATCAGTTCTACTTCAAAGAAAAGAAAGATCCCCCCCACGAGTCACAAGCTCAGCCAGCATTGCATTAAGCATGCTAACATTTTAAGAACAAATCACAAAGTACTCTTCTCATTTGCTTACATATCTATCAGTGTTATACGGACGGCCATCAACGTTATACGGACGGCTATCAACGTATACGGATGGCCATCAGAGTTATACGGATGGCCATCAGAGTTATACGGACGGCCAACAGAGTTAGACGGCCATCAACGTATACGGACGGCCAACAGAGTTTTACGGACGGCCAACAGAGTTATACGGACGGCCATTAACGTATACGGACGGCCAACAGAGCTAGGCGGCCATCAACGTATACGGGCGGCCATCAGAGTTTTACGTACGGCCAACAGAGTTATACGGACGGCCAACAGAGTTATACGGACGGCCATCAACGTGTACGGACGACTAACACAGGTTACGGGAGCTAACTGCCATAATAAGAACAGTGTAGTTTGATGGAGGCTGATAAAGAGGCCTTGCTGTTAACGACCATGTATAGTGTAGTGTCCTGCTGCGGTTAAGAGCTTCTTTTGCTCCCTGGTAACCTAGACTCTTGAGAGGTTGTTTGAAGTAATCTTTTGAGTGTTCGTTCGTTCGTTCGTCCGTTCGTTTGTCTCCGTTCGTCCGTTCGTCAGTGTCCGTCCATCCATTCGTGATAGATTGACCTCCATGTGATTTGTAGTTTTTTTCTCCGTAAACGCAGTGGACAGAATTCAGTTTTAAATAGAAAGATTATTATCATATCTCTTTGATTAGGATTTTAATATTCGTGTTGCCAGCCAAGTGATTTTATAGGGTTGGGTTGGGTTGGGGTGGGGTGGGGTAGTATGGGGTGGGGTGGTGGTGGTGGTGTGGGGTTGGGGTTGGGGTGGGGTTGGTTGTGGGGTGGTGTGGGGTGGGTGGTGTGGGGTGGGATTGGGTTGGGTGGGGTGTGGTGAGATTCGCTGTTTTCAGGTGTTCTCGTCAAGGTGGTCAAATAAGGTGTTCGAAGTTATCATGATTTGTCTTTATATTACGTGTGTGTGTGTGTGTGTGTGTATGTGTGTGTGTGTGTGTGTTTATTATTTATTTATTATTATTATTATTATTATTATTATTATTATTATTATTATTATTTTTATTATTATTACTCCCACCGGTATTACGAGGTGCAAAAGAGACCCCCATAGCCCATCAGTATATTCCACACATTCTCAGTAAAACTCAATATTATCCCAATACATATAAAATTAGTTTGCTGTAGCTGTGAACGGCCGCTGGAAAAAAATAAAGGGATAAAAAAAATTCGTAGTTCACTGTAGTCACACACACACACACACACACACACACACACACACACAGTCACACACACACACACTCTCTCACACAGAGGCTAGGCCCCCAGGGTAAGTCCTCCAGCACACCTCCTGCGGCCTCACCCCATCACGTAACAATTTACTGCAGGCAGCTGGGATAAACTCCGCCATCTAGTGTATTGTATTGAACTACATTTATATATGTTAGGGTCTGTTAATGTGTTATTTTTATCGGTCTTGTGTGTGTGTGTGTGCGTGAGTGTGTGTTTGTTTGCGTGTGTCTGCGTCTGTCTGTCTTTATATCTAATTGCTTGCGTTATTTATTTATCTGTTTACCTGCTTCTGTTGTATCTTTGTATTTTTTCTGTCCCTGTTATAATTTAGTCTATTATTCCATACATATTTTTGTTTTCTGTGTATTAATCAATTTGTGTGTGTATGTCTGTTAATCTGTATGTTATTACGTCTATCCTAATCTTTCAACAACTTTTAATATATGTTTAATTTTGTGTTTATCTATATT
The DNA here is from genome assembly GCF_018991925.1 of Homarus americanus. Classification (NCBI taxonomy): domain Eukaryota; kingdom Metazoa; phylum Arthropoda; class Malacostraca; order Decapoda; family Nephropidae; genus Homarus; species Homarus americanus. Next base: position 12,715,424 of record NW_024737068.1, read on the forward strand.
AGTTATTAGTTTTATTTATTATTTATATTTCATTATTTATTTTTCTTGGTATTCTAATTATTTATCTATATTTTATGTATCACTAAATTTTTCATTGATTTGTTAATGATTGTTTTATCATTTTATCTCTAAAGGCAGGTGACTTTATCTAATGATTATAATTATAAGTTTGCATTGCGTTATTTTACTAATTTGTGTTTTTTTTCATATTTACTTATGTTTTATATTATGTATTTGTTTTTGTAATCCTATTTACTTTTTCATATTTTTATTTTTTTATTCTTATTTATATATTTATTGTTATATTTATTCTTTTTGTTTAGCTTTTATTTATTCTCGTAGTTTTTAATGTAGGAACTTCTAAACGTTTAGTCAACCATTCTGACCTTTCACTAACTTTTAACCTCTAGTAGGGGAGGAAGAGAAGGGGAGTGAAGATAGGGGGAGGGGAGGAGACAGGGGAGGAGAGGGGAAAAGTGGAGGAAAATAGACGGTAGGAGAAAGTATGGAATGGGAGGGTAAGAGATGGAAGGGTGAGGAAGGGTTGGGCAGGGGTGGGAAGGGCAGGAGAGGGAAGGGAAGGGTAGGAGAGGGAAGGGCAAGGTAGTAGAAGGAAGGGCAGGACAGGAGAGGGGTGGAGAGAGTGAGAGAAGGCAGTGGAGGGGCGGGAGAAGGAAAGGGAGGGCAGGAAAGGAATTGGGAAGACAGGAGCCGAAGGGGTACGGCAGGAGAGGGAAGGGAAGGGTACGGCAGGAGAGTAGGAGAGGGTAATAGAGAGGCAGCAAAAGGTAATAGAGGAGTGGAAAAGAGAGAGAGAGAGAGAGAGAGGGTAGGAGAGGGAGAGCAGGAGAGGGAAGGGGAAGCAGAACTTTGGACCATACATGATGCAGTTGGGAGTCAGTGCAGCAGCGGCGACACCAAGTAAAGCTGCACTCAACACCTGTACACTCACCTGCTGGGGGGGAGGAGGGGGGGGCTCACTACCTGCCCTGGAGATACTGGTTCTCTCTGTGACCTTGTATTAGACATAAGACACTGAGACACAAAACAACGTGAATAACATAAACAAAATCTTCTTGTAAAAACTTGAAGTTAAGAAAATAATAACGAAGACATTAAGCTAACCTGTTGAGAAAATTAATTAAGGATGAATGTATAAGTTTTAAACAACCCGGAAAAAAAACTAATTTGGAGCGTTAATATGTAGAGTAGCATCTTATGTGTAGGGAAGCATATTATGTGTAGGGTAGCATCTTATGTGTAGGGTAGCATCTTATGTGTAGGGTAGCATCTTATGTGTAGGGAAGCATCTTATGTGTAGGGAAGCATCGTATGTGTAGTAGGTATGTCTATGTGTAGGGAAGCATCTTGTGTGCGTGTAGGGGCATCTTATGTAGGGTAGCATCTATGTGTAGGGTATGCATGTGTAGGGAAGCATATTATGTGTAGGGTAGCATCTTATGTGTAGGGTAGCATCTTATGTGTAGGGTAGCATCTTATGTGTAGGGAAGCATCTTATGTGTAGGGAAGCATCGTATGTGTAGGGTAACAATCTAAAATCATTCTCTTCATCAACAATAAATCACTCAGTATTACCGTACTTAAACGAATCAGACGATCCATCTCTTAACTTTCTAATTTCTACTTCCGTTATTATCAATGAAACCCACTCCAACACCTATCACTCCTAGACCCAACACACCTCATTCTCTATTGTACCGTCCTTATTTTACGCCAGTTTCATTATAATTAGCCATCATTATCATTATTCACTTCCTGTGTTGCTCTCACTTCACAATCTACTGTATAAAACTCTCTTTCCTCTCATAGCTTTTCCATCAATCTACTTTACGTCTCTTTAAACGCAAGCTTCTACTCGCCTCTTATGGCACAGCTCAACAGGTATTCACGTCTCTCTTCTCCTCTGTGTGCTGAGAGAGAGAGAGAGAGAGAGAGAGAGAGAGAGGCCCTTGGGTGGGTGGGTGGGTGTGTTTGTTTGTGTGTCAATAGAATACCCTCACCAGGCCATGCTTTATGGAGGGGAGTTGGAACAGTTTTGTCAGTGCGGTGTAGGTAGGGCCATGTGCTTGTGTGTGTATATATGTAAACTGTAAACCCACGCCTGGAGATTGGTTTATGGACATGAGTTGGAGCAAGTTTACCAGTTTATAGTGTGCGTTTTGGACCATCAGTTTGTTATGTGTCAGCGAATAGTTTTAAGCTCTGGTCTACGAAAACATAACTGCATGAGTGTGTATACGGTGTTGGTGTCGAATCTTGGGGAAATAATCGAGAGAGGATGAATCTGTAGAGTGTATTATTTTATATGTATTCTCCCTTTTGAGTTAGTGTGTTATATTCTTCCTGGTGTCTTACTGACTTTGAGAACGATAAGAACCCCTAGAGGATGAGGGTCTTAGCCTCTTGATAAAGGTACAGGGTATTTTAGTTAATCCCTTGAGAACCGTGATTTAAATACCTTGAAAACGATGATTTAACCCACTTGAAGACGATGATTTAACCCTCTTGAAAACGATGGCTTAATCCCCTTGAAGACGATGATTTAACCCACTTGAAAACGATGACTTTATCCCCTTGAAGACGATGATTTAACCCACTTGAAAACGATGGCTTAATCCCCTTGAAGACGATGATTTAACCCACTTGAAAATGATGGCTTAATCCCCTTAAAGACGATGATTTAACCCACTTGAAAACGATGACTTTATCCTCTTGAAGACGATGATTTAACCCACTTGAAAACGATGACTTTATCCTCTTGAAGACGGTAATTTAAAACCCTTGAAAATAACGACTAATCCCCTGGAAGACGATGGTTTAATTTGTCATCTTCAAAGGGTTAATAACCTTAAGACTGCTCTGTCAGTGAGTCAGTCAGTCAGGATTTGTATTCATAGAGCTGCCGACACAAATTAAAAAAAATTATGAATAAACACAGTGTGTCAAGTTACATTGTTTTTGTATCAATTATGTATAATTCCCTCTGTAGTTGTTTTCTTAAATATTTTATCGGCGTATAATAGCCTTGCCAATATCTCCCTAGTTTATTGTTGACCTATAAATTGGTCCAATTATCGAGTTCCAATATAATTTCTTGTGGAGGTTTTGTCTTACATCAATCACCGCTGAATTATCGATGTATTGCATTACCCAGCAGTTTATATTGGCATGGAGAGACTCGATGAAAAAAATATCAATCATATGAGTAAAGTGGCACTCAGATCTGGAACACACCCAATACACGCGACTGACCCATGACCCCTGCCTTCCGTGCCCTCAGGAGCCGCCTGCCATACCATACAACCTAACACCTACCACAGAACCTTACACCTACCATACAACCTTATACCTACCACACAACCTTATACCTACCACACAACCTTACACCTACCACACAACCTTATACCTACCACACAACCTTACACCTACCACACAACCTTACACCTACCACACAACCTTACACCTACCACACAACCTTACACCTACCACACAACCTTACACCTACCACACAACCTTACACCTACCACACAACCTTACACCTACCACACAACCTTACACCATTCACTTTTACCTCGGTCAGGGTCATTAAGGACAAGTTCCTATTTTACTATTCATTGGATGTTGTTCTTGTTCCTCCACATTCATGTATACTGTATGTGTATCTAGTGGTTGTGAGTAACATTATCCTTTACTTTACAGGTATACAGTATGTTAGTAGGTGAATTGTGGTGGTGAGTCATGTACTATGCCTGTTAGATTTAGTTAGATATGTTAGTATGTCATATAGTGGTGATAAGAGACTCGTTATGACTCACAATTTTCCTAAGTCATCATGTTGTGTTGTACTGTGGTGATGTTGATCAGTTCACCACGAGGAAGGCTTGAGGTCATCTGTCTGTTAATGGCTGGTGCTGGTCAATAGATATTTCGGATCACATGAAGATTAGGCGTTCCAGCTTATTTCACATTTTAACCTAACCTAACCTAACCTAACCTTATCTAACCGATAGTAAACCTAAGCTTACTTAACCGCATTTAATCATCAGGTGAAATAAGCTGGTGTGAGGGGATAATCTTCAGGTGTTCCAATATTAGCTTTTGTCCGACAAAGTCTTGATTACTCTTGAACCTCAACTCATCCAAAAGGAAAAACTCGAGATTTTGAAATTCTTAAATCAAACATTTTTTTTTACTTTATTCGAAAATTGTTGTTAATTCCGCTGTCGGTGGCAGGAAGAAATTGTAATTAGTGTTAGATGAAGGGAAAGCCTTTAGAGTATGGAGACGACAGAACTAATATGGTCACTTGTGTAAGATGATCCTTTTCACTTCTGAAACATTTTATAATAATTTGTGGAAGTTCACTAAAGTAAGAGGACCGTTTTGATCTTTGACCTTCGGCCGATTTATGCCAAAATTCATTCGGTGCAGAAAGGATCAATGTGTAAGTATGGAGGGTAATGTGGGGACAAACACTGACCAGCCAAATGAGCCTCTCTGTTTAATCTGGAAATCTTGGAGTTGGCCAAGGAAGAAGAGGAACCAACCAGGCGTGATGGAAGTTTTCTTAAGTCATGGAATGAGACTTGTCGACGCTGGTGTGTGAAGCGCCAAACGGAGACAGACAGACAGACAGACACAGACAGACAGACAGACAGAGTTGACGCGGACAAACGGACGCAGAGACAGATAGAATTCACTAACATATGTGGCAAATTTCTTATCTCTTAAAGAAAACCACATTGCACACAAATGCAAAGTGAACTATGTGTGTGAGAGAGAGAGAGAGAGGGAGAGAGTAAGGTCAACGATGCTAACAAGTGGGCGGGGAATTAGTTTGGTGAATGTGGCTATGTTCCCTCATTGACTTAACACACTGGCTTATTATTATTAAGGACGGACATGCGGGAACAAGATATTCCTCACCATGGGATGTTTATCAAGTCAAAGTGCTTTTCTCCTCAGGCATGTTATACTGGTACACTCGTATTGTTTTCTTTACCGGGATAATAAAAACCTCAGTTGTTTCGATTGTTCTTTCTCGCAGGATATACAAATGAGGGACCCAGAACCTCCTCCAGGGCACGCCGCATCGTGTTATACAGAAGTGGTAAATTGCACATAAGTGGCACTTTACACAATGTTTGTAGATTGTTCTTGAGTGGTGAATTATCTCTGTCTCTGTCTCTCGCTAACACTTCACACACTTCTCATAACTGTGGAAGCTGGAGGGCTTTTATTGTCGTTGACCTTTGACCTGACAATTGGAAGTTAGTGAAGTAAGTTGTTCGTTGGAGTAAGGTGGTCACTGGAGTAAGGTGGTCACTGGGATCGGTAAATCATCTTGGGTGCATAAGTGGGTTGACCTCCATTATCAGCAATCTCCATCAGTGACCCCCGGGGTCGTCGTTAGAAAGCGCAGTGGTTGACCTCGCGTGACCTTTTAGTAAATATTGGGTGAAAATTGTTGACGTCGCCCCAGGCTGGTCGACACACGGGGTGGCGTAGAAAGTTATTTAGTCAGTCAGTATCGGTATTCATAAAGCCTGCTGGATCAGCTTTAATAAATAGGGCAGCTGGATTTAAGATTTGAGTGTGTGCGTGTGTTTTGTCAGTCCACTACCTACAGCGTAATAAAAGTTTAACGCGTTGCCCTATTTTAAACTGCATAAAAATTTTTAACTTGGATTAACCAAATGGTGACAGCGGCTCAAATAGTGCAAAAAGTTCCACTCGCTTCTTTTTATTTTTTCTAAATATTTTTTGGTACAAGTTTGTGTTTCATTGTGGATATGTATGACAGCCAGAACATGAGGCGCCACTCACCCACTACTACCGGTCATGTGGAGGTGGTAAAAGAACTTTATATGTCAAAAGTGAGTTCTATGAAATTTTAAATCACGATGTGGATCGGGAGAGATTCAAACAAATATTATATTCATTGTAACATTAATGATATAAATAAAAATTTCACTAAAACTCAACCTTAACTGAATAATTTCTCTTAAAACCAGGAAGGGAATAAATTTAAGGAAAAGAATTTGAGAAAGATTTACCTGAAACTTAAGCCGTAAATATATCCCAAGATATATTATTTCACACGAGTTAGTAAATATGCATTTTTCCTCCTTATTTCGGAAGCTACGGTCATATGTAGGGGAACGATAAGGTTGATAATCTGTGTTTTTTCTCCTTATTTCCTGGAGATTGTCATATTTACTGTGTGTTGGGGTGCGTGGCTGGCCTCGGGTGTTATAACAGTGTGTTGGGGTGCGTAGCTGGCCTCGGGTGCAATATCCAGTGTGTTGGAGTGCGTGGCTAGCTTTGTGTGTGTGTGTGTGTGTGTGTGTGTGTGTGTGTGTGCGTGCGTGCGAGCGCGCTTGGAACAGTCTTTCTCCTGTGTAGGACCAGGAACCACTGGATCTTGGTGAGTTAAGTCTTACAATAAATAAGAGAGGAAGATTGCGGATGATCATTACTCACAGCAAGGGCTCACATTCTCAAAATGATCGTACGTTAATTCTCTTTCCCCACATCTTAACTAGAGATACGAGAACTCAGCCAGCTAGCTCTCTAAATCTACCACACGAATATGGCAGCAGACTAAATGACGTCATCGGAATTGCACCGAGACTTTACCGTCAACAGATACGCGAAGGAGAAAAGAAAACGCATGGGAATCTCTCTCTCTCTCTCTCTCTCTCTCTCTCTCTCTCTCTCTCTCCAGATCTCGGACTCTCAGCGCCACGCCTCTACAACACAAAATACGAGGCCGCAGCTTACCCAATATTTATGTTCTTCTAACCAATTTCATTAACCCATTTTATTTTATTTTTTTTACGTATTGTATTATTTTCTTTACTCCAGAAAACACTACCAAAGTGGAGCCACACGCAGGATTTTCACCTCTGAGTTCTGACGGTCGTAAATTACCTGGGCATAACCTCGTCCACCTTCCTGGCATTAAAAAAACACGGAATTACTCTACCCTAAGTTTATTATTCTAGACAATTCCGCCTCAATGTTTTTCCTCCAGGATTAATGTTTGTTCCTGGTCCCTATCTTACTCTACTGTACAGTATATGTGAAGTAGGGCGGCCATTTTGCTGACCTAATTCGTTAGATCACTTGAAGATTATTAACCCTCTCTATCTCGCTACACCCGAACGATAATTGACCTAATATATCTTAACCTTACTTAACCTAAGAACAACCTATCCTAACCTAACCCAATCCAACCATCCAACATAACTTAACCTAATCTAGTAACCTAATCCAACCTAACTTAACCTAATCTAGTAACCTAATCCAACCTAACTAATTTAAATCATCTTAGCAATAACCTAACCTAACACTAACCAAACACTAACTTTACCTTACACTAATCTCACCTAACCTAACCTAACGCCACCTAATCCTTATTTTATAACTAGTTCATTTTAATTCATTCACAGCACTTTACATACACCCACAAACTTCACAAACACCCACTCGTACTGTATACCCGCAGCGTTCATCACCTCACTAACTCATTAAAAACTTGCCGGTATATACAGTATTTAATAAACAATCCATTCCTTCAGTGTGTCTCTCTCTCTAAAGATGCTTCTATGCTATGTTTACATAGTTAAAAAAATAAGAATGAGAGAATAAAGAGGGATGAACACACACACACAACACACACCACACCACACCACACCACACAACACACACCACACACCACACAACACACACCACACACCGCAACGCAACACACACCACACACCGCAACGCAACACACAAGGTAATTTCTCATATTTTTCCCTCATCTTTTACTAATTTTTATCGTTAAGTTACAACCTTCCTATAATATTATCTTGGGTTGTATATTTTGCCTCGAGAAAATTTGCCAGTTATATAATCATAGGTCGTTTTATTGCCATTTAGATTAACTTGTTATTTGATGTTAGTCCAGTGATGCATTGAATTGTCTGTCTGTCTGTCTGTCTGTCTGATTGAATGTAATACCTATCTGTCTGTCTGTCTGTTTATTGACACTTAAGATTATTCAGGCCTTTTATTATATTTTATTTTATACTTCTGTCAGTCATTTCTAAAAAGTATTAGTCTATCTGTCTGTTGAAGGGCACTTAAAGTTTTCAGTGTTTGTAAAGGTCTGTCTGTGTATTCTTTATAACAGTTCACCCCTTGGTTAAGGTCCACACACACACCTCACCTGTCATCCTATTAATAACCTTATCTCAGGTAAACGTCGGAGAAGTTAAGTAGTTGTGCCAAAATTATCCACCAGTAATTATCCCACTAGAGAGGTTAATTATAATGAATAGTTTCTTCAGTTTGGTCAAGGTTAATGTTTTAATCACGGAGGTTAAAATATTCAGAAATATCAGAAAGTTGAAGATCAATTTTGAGGATTTATAATGCAGCGTTCAACCTTTGGTGTCCCGTGTTGGTGAGAATTTTATAAACATTGATTATGGGAGCACAGGTAGTAGTGATTCTCGGAACACAGGTAGTAGTGATTCTCGGAGCACAGGTAGTAGTGATTCTCGGAACACAGGTAGTAGTGATTGTTGGAGCACAGGTAGTAGTGATTCTCGGAACACAGGTAGTAGTGATTCTCGGAACACAGGTAGTAGTGATTCTCGGAGCACAAATAGTAGTGATTCTCGGAGCACAGGTAGTAGTGATTCTCGGAACACAGGTAGTAGTGATTCTCGGAACACAGGTAGTAGTGATTCTCGGAGCACAGGTAGTAGTGATTCTCGGAACACAGGTAGTAGTGATTCTCGAAGCACAGGTATTAGTGATTCTCGGAACACAGGTAGTAGTGATTCTCGGAGCGCAGGTAGTAGTGATTCTCGGAACACAGGTAGTAGTGATTCTCGGAACACAGGTAGTGGTGATTCTCGGAACACAGGTAGTGGTGATTCTCGGAGCACAGGTAGTAGTGATTCTCGGAGCACAGGTAGTAGTGATTCTCGGAGCACAGGTAGTAGTGATTCTCGGAGCACAGGTAGTAGTGATTCTCGGAGCACAGGTAGTAGTGATTCTCGGAGCACAGGTAGTAGTGATTCTCGAGCACAGGTAGTAGTGATTCTCGGAACACAGGTAGTAGTGATTCTCGGAGCACAGGTAGTAGTGATTCTCGGGCAGGTAGTAGTGATTCTCGGAGCACAGGTAGTAGTGATTCTCGAAGCACAGGTAGTAGTGATTCTCGGAACACAGGTAGTAGTGATTCTCGGAACACAGGTAGTAGTGATTCTCGGAGCACAGGTAGTAGTGATTCTCGGAGCACAGGTAGTAGTGATTCTCGGAACACAGGTAGTAGTGATTCTCGGAGCACAGGTAGTAGTGATTCTCGGAACACAGGTAGTAGTGATTCTCGGAGCACAGGTAGTAGTGATTCTCGGAACACAGGTAGTAGTGATTCTCGGAGCACAGGTAGTAGTGATTCTCGGAGCACAGGTAGTGGTTGTAGTAACACGTATTACTCTGTAGGTCTTTACTTATTCCACTTGTATCGTCAACTTAATTACTTTCCAACTGACTCACTTCAAATCCATAAATACAAACGCAACTATTAGTAGACTTTCTAATGATCTTAAGTACTGCAGAGCGCCATACCTCTCTCCCTCCTCCTTCCCTTCCCCTTCCTCCTCCTCCTCTTCCTCCTCCTTCTCTCCTCCCTCCTCCTCCTTCTCTCCCTCCTCCTCCCCCTCCCTCCTCCCCCCCTATTATAAATTATTAAATGCCATCTCTCTCTGAACCAACCGGGCCTACATTAACCCATCCTCTCCCCTCTACTGCTTCCACCACCTGAGAATCTACTAGAATAGGATGAGCAGCTACGGCTATATGTCCTACTGAATATTGTATGTGTAGGATCCCAGGGACAGAGATTTGTGTCAGGTAAGGAAGGCGAGACTCGTAAGTCCTGTAGGATCTTGAACACTGGGGAGAGGAAGTATATGGTTAAGTTTCTTGGTACCTCTCAATACCTAGGTCCCTCTACTCCAATTACCTACCAATACCCAGGTCTTATAGTACCAGTACCTCAATACCCAAGTCCCTGTGTTAGTTTGTACCGGTATCTCTTACATGAAGAATAGCTCCAGGGGAAAGTTTTCTTCTAATGAATACCGAAAGGCAATATGTTTGATAATAATGACGTTTTGCGCCTAGAATAATATGTGAAATATGTTAATATATATATATATATATATATAATATATATATATATATATATATATATATATATATATATATATATATATATATATATATATATATATATATATATATATATATATATATATATATATATATATATATATATATATATATATATAATTTTTTTTTTTTTTTTTAGAATTAACTTGGGGAATAATAACTCGCAATACTCTTTCACTTATGGGATGGTTGATGACGTCAGATGATTAATGACGTCCGATGGTTGATGACGTCGGTTGGTTAATGACGTTGGTTGGTTAATGACGTTGGTTGGTTGATGACGTCGGTTGGTTGATGACGTCGAACGGTTGATGGCGGCATCAGAAATAATGACACTACTCGTAAAGCAGGGGTGGGAGGGGGTGATGTTTTTTTTAAGCAGCTGGTGTTTACGGTGAAGCTATGGATTTCATTATGATAATAAGTGCTTTAATATGACAAAGTTTACTAAAATATAACAGTGAATGCCTTAATATGACAATACGTGCTCACTTCAGCCCAAACTGGCAAATGGACACAAGAGACTAGTCCAAAATTGAGCCAAACTGAACAGGTAAATGTTTTTATACGCATTATGTCACACCGATTGTATGTAACGAACACTATAAACACGATACTTGTTGACATAATGACCATATATATTATAATGTAAAGATGTATGTATAGGTAATTATGCTTATATTTTCTTCATTAATGTTTAGAAAATGAATAAAATGAAATGTATACAGGTTCAGATTTGTCGGGTATTATTGAATGTAAAATATAGTGCTTAATAATGCAGCAATGACTATTATCAATTATTAACTTGGGCACAGGTAATGATTTTTTAAAGTGAGTGATTGATATCAAAGTAAATTAAAGAGGGAAATAATAATTACATCAACGTTTTATTCTCGTTTACGAAATTAGGCGTCGAGTGAAATATATATATTGGTGATCAGTTTCAGTGGGACGTACATCACTGAGTAAAATGACGAGCACTGCCTAAATCACCGCTTTGTTAGTTCATCTGAATTATTGCTCTGCCTGGTCGTCCGTTGTTCCTCTCTCTATATTTTTGTTTCGTATTTTAACTTCACATTTCTACTGGACCAATTTTGTTGAAACGTCAGAAATGTTCCCCAGTTGAGCCTTACTCGAATTATGTGTGACGTCAGCACAATTTATTCAAGATGGCCGATCATCCTAACAACAGAAAAAACAAAAAAAATAAAATAAATATCTTGTGGTCCATGCTGCTGAAGGTGTGCGGGAAGGCTTCTAGTTTGGTCCACTGTTAGGAAAATTTGCCCCGTCAGGTTTTGTCACTTCTAATTGGTCATTAAGGTCTGGTGGGCCTCTTGTTCGTGTCGTACGAATACCTGATGTAACGTCACGCCTGAGCCCATCTGTATAGGTCTAACTTCAGGAACCATTTTCTCACACTTGAAAAAATGGATTGTAGACTGAAACTGCTGTAAGAAATACTGTTTGTTTAATGTTATTATTAATGTTGTGAATAAGACCAACAACTGTAATAATACAAGAACGATTACACGTATAAAGTTTACGTTTAACACCGTAGGGCTTTAGTGTCAGTTCTTCTTAGTACTCGAGTTGGTGGTGGTACCTTGGCCTCACCCCCACACACACCGCCCATCGCCCCCACACACACCGCCCGCCCCACACACCGCCCCACACACCGCCCACCGCCCCACACACACCGCCCGTCACACACACCGCCCGTCGCCCCACACACACCGCCCGTCGCCCCACACACACCGCCCACCGCCCCACACACACCGCCCATCGCCCCACACACACCGCCCCACACACATACAGTAACAAACACTGACAGAACGAGGCTGAGAGTTACAGATAAACAGTTAAGTTGTGAATATATTGCGGCTCGGTCCACTAGAATGAGTGACAGGCAAAGATCTGAGCCCAGACTCATATGTTTGCGAGTTCAATTTTCCCCAATACTGGAGACCTAAGAACTGATCTATCTGGTTCGCTTAAGATGTATCATAATGTTGGTGGATTAAATTGCACACTGAGACTGGCGTAACAAGACGTGTTCTCTTAAAGTTCCAAGGAGAAAAAATTGACGTGCATATCTTAGTGAATCTGGCCGACACCCTTGGCTGGGGGAGGAAATTGTACACACTTGTTTGATCTATCTGATAATGGTGTGGCAGATATTAGTGTACTTAGGAAGACATTAGTCATATACAATTACTTGTCCTGACAGCTCGTTAGGAACAGTTTGGATACAGCATACAATACACAAGAAGATAATGTGAACGACACTGAACTCTACCTTCTATTACTTCTTCGTCTGTTAAGTAAAGAACCCATCCTGCTGCTGGTGCAACTTGGGACGTCCTATTTATGAGTTGGTCACGGGTCCCGAGCGCTGTATCCACTCAGCCTCTCCCACTGTACTTATCATATATTAACTCGGCGAGAAATAATTCCTTGATGTGTATTTCACCTTTGTCGTGTAAGTTTTTATTCCATTTGGTATGAAAGCCTTTGGTCCTACTAGAGACAAAGAAGTTATTAGTATTACATTTTCATTATTACATTTATTATTATTTTATTATTATTATTATTATTATTATTATTATTATTATTATTACATTATTTTATTTCTGTATTATATATTCTCTTCTCCAGGGAGGGGTGGTGGGGCCAGCTTATCTTTGCTGTCTGTACTGTGACCACAACAGTCTGAAAAACACTGACAGTCCCATTGATTCATAATATTAAATAAAGTGGTTTCCATAACAATGTGCTAGACATCTGTTTCCGCCGGAATGACTAAATGTAATGGGTAAATTCACCATCAAAAGAGGAATAATGATGATTTAATTACGGTGCGATGGTGGGTGGGTGGGAGGTGGGTGAGTTAGTGGAACGGTAGGTGGGTTAACTGGTGGATGGAGGTGGGGGAGTGGGTTGGTATGTGGATGAGTGGGATAGGAGAAGGTTGAGTGGGTGGGTTGATATGTGGATGAGTGGGATAGGAGAAGGTTGAGTGGGTGGGTTGGTATATGGGTGAGTGGGATAGGAGAAGGTTGAGTGGGTGGGTTGGTATATGGGTTATTGAGTTGGGAGATGGGTGAGTGGGTGGAAGATAAGTGAATGGGAGAGCGTCTTACTAATAACTTCTACACAACGGAAGACAAATGACTATGCTACGCCGGTCAAGTATTGAGGGGATGGCGCAAATCATCTCCCGTCTGTCTGTTTGTCAGGGAAATATTAAACAGTGAGAGTCGGTATGTCAGTTCATCATCTGTTTACGTGAGCCAGGTAGATTGATTTCACCGTGATAACCAAAGTGAGGGCGTTAATTTGTCTCCTCCTCTACCTACTTCTCTTCCCCCATGGATATATAGGACGCCAAGGATATGTAGGACACACCCTTAGCTGCTGCGGGGATCGTGGAGAGCTCCTTAAAATAGACTTTGTTGGCGAGGTGGTCGTGCACTGTATGTTCTGGGCTATAAACACACACACACACACACACACACACACGAATCCAATACAAATTTGCGGTACTGATTTATTTGTGAGAGAGTGTGGAAGCTTCTGCACTTTCTTCATCATTGATGTCGATCAGCCTTCCTGGAGTGACCCAGGAAGGTGTGTGTTATGTGTGTTTTTGTATATATATATATATATATATATATATATATATATATATATATATATATATATATATATATATATATATATATATATATATATATATATATATATATATATATATATATATATATTAAAACAAGCACAATGCTTTGTGATTTGTTAATTCTCTCTTTTATTACTGCATGAATGATAAATTATTTTTCTTAGTGCTACGTGATCAGTTATTTTTTAAAGCTACGTGATTGGTTAATTTTCTTCCTTAATGCTGCCTGGTTGGCTAATTATTTTACTTAATGCTTTGTGATTGGTTAACTTAATCGTATATTGGCATGCCATTCGTTAAGTTACTGGATTTTCAAGCGTCATTCATCAGAATTTTTCCTAAAAACTGGAGAAAAGAACATACACACCTACCCTATAGTCTCAATGTATTCCCAACGCCATTTTGTTTCCGTGTTTGAGAAGAAGCATTGGCGAGTCGCTGAGAAACGTAAACACACTTCTGGTTGAAGGAATTTTTTCAAACAGTGTCTAAATGATTCTTAAGAATGTATAATATTATTTGGATCACCTGAAGATTATACATCCTAACGCTAATTTACGTTATTCTAGCATAACAACATAATATGACGTAACGTAACTTACTTGAAGCTCTATAATACTGCCATTAAGGGGAATTACCGTACCTGTATTATTAACCTAAATCCGTATTCGTACATTATGGTCTGCGTACATGTGTAGAATATTTGATTATGGGTAATGTAGGATGGTCCAATATGGGTGAAATTTTACTGAAAAAGACACACACACACACACAGACGTACAGACAATCACCTCAACCTGGAAGTAATCTGGTTGAGGAGAGTGTGTGGGCTAATGGACTGGTAAGGAGAAGGAAGCAACTGGCCTCAGAGCGCTGCTAAGACCTGCCTCGACGCCTCACATCACAGCCAGGGTTCTCGTAATGACGCTCTCCCGGACACTAGTGCCTCCTTACTCGCCCTCGCTTTGTGGGTTTTATGCATTAGTAAATGTGTATTGAAAATGTGTGTGTGTGTGTGTCCCCGAACCAATCCTTCCCCTTCATAACTAGTTAAAAACAAGCACTCACAACCATTCCCTCCCCTTTCCTTTTTTTTTCTTTACCTCTAACTCTTTCCTTCCTTCCCTTCTTTACCCTCGTCACCCCCCCCCTCTCTACCTCTCTCCCTCCTTCCTCTCCCACACCTCTCTTACTCCCTCCAGTTTCTCCCTCCCACCCCTCTTTCCCTTCCACCCCTCTCTCCCTCCCACCCCTCTCTCCCTCCCAACCCGTCTCTCCCTCCCACCCATCTCTCCCTCCCACCCATCTCTCCCTCCCACCCGTCTCTCCCTTCCTCCCCTCTCCTCTTTTTCTCCCCCAGGATGTGTTGGTCTATATACACGGCAGAATAGCAGCATAAGGACCAAGGGAAGCACCGGCACTAAGTCTGTGTTTGGTTCAGCGGGGGACTTGGTCAGCTCTCTGTACGCCTGACTTGACTTCACTAATGGATGTTG
Source organism: Homarus americanus (assembly GCF_018991925.1). Taxonomy (NCBI): domain Eukaryota; kingdom Metazoa; phylum Arthropoda; class Malacostraca; order Decapoda; family Nephropidae; genus Homarus; species Homarus americanus. Next base: position 12,730,856 of record NW_024737068.1, read on the forward strand.
TTTTTCCGTGTTTGGAGGAATTTTTATTGATTTGTTTGTTTTTGGTTTTCCCCCTAGCATCTTGAGGGCAGCTAATGGACAGTTTTTGGTCACGATTGTTATGCATGACTGACACAGAGGCATCCCAGTTTATTTTACCTGAAGCTAACCAAACCAAACCCCCTTCAGGTAGCGTTAGGGTGTTAATCATCAGGTAAAATAAGCGGGGGGGGAGGGTTAATCTTCAGGTGATTCGAAAGACTTCCTCTGATATAATTTAACTTGCGGTTATGATAGTAAGAAAATGTTATTGGTATATTAATGTGAAGTGAGATTTGTGTTCGGTGCTTTGGTTGTATACCCCTGGCAAATAATGCTCTCTCTCTCTCTCTCTCTCTCTCTCTCTCTCTCTCTCTCTCTCTTGTATCCTTGGAATTATCAATCATATGTAATTTTATGTGTCCAGGTGGATCATTGGAGCATAAACAAGTCCAGTGAGCATGATAACATGTACGAGTCCAAGAGGATTACCGTAAAATAAGTCTAAAGGGATTACCGTAGCATAAGTCCAAGAGGATTACCGTAACATAATTCCAAGGGGATTACTGTAGCATAAGTCCAAGAGGATTACCGTAACATAATTCCAAGGGGATTACCTTGACATAAGTCCAAGGGGATTTTTGGAGCATTATTAAGCCAAAAAACGGAGAATGACTGGATGTGTGAATGGGGGATGAGTGGGAGGGTGTCTGATAGTGAGTGGTAGGGTGGCTGATAGTGAGTGGTAGGGTGGCTGAGAGAGAGTGTGACTTGGAGAGCGAGTGGGAGGGTGTCTCTCGGAGTAAGTGGGAGGGCGAGTGGAAGAGGGACTGGGAAAGGAGGTGAAAGTATATGAAAGTGAACAACAGATGGGATGAAATTCAAAGAAAAACAAAACAAAATTTAAAAGACGAAATCAATTGAAAGGAGGAGGAGGAGGAAGGAGGAGGAGGGAGGAGGAAGGAGGAGGAGGAGTGAAAACCCAGAGAAAGAAGACCTTATCGAGGAAATGATAAGGTGAGGAGAATAGCTGAAAGAATAATAAATGAAGGAAGTAATTATGAACGAAAGAAAGTGGTTTTAGACTGGGTTGGTCAGTCAGCCAGCGCCATCAATCACACTCTTGTTAGTAAAGTCGGTGGCTGGCCTTGAGCTGCCATCATATTCATTTATAACCGTATTATTTTTCCCCTTTTATTACATCATATCACTTACATTAACCACGTATATCTTAAATTACATTATATATGACAGTTCCAAGAAGCGATAACGTCTAGGAAGTAAAAAATAAATGAAATGAGCTATAAATTATAATTGATAGTGACGCCTGTGGAGAGGGTGGCGCTTGGGTTCATAGAAAGCGGACTTAGTACTGGGGGAGACTCAAGTATTGTGGATAAACACCGGTGTTATTTATTTATTTATTTATTTGTTTTTGTTTCTTTTGGTCTTATCCCCCACTATTCTCTGCCTCTTACTGCCTCATTGCTCCTTAGAAATTTATGGTGAGAAATGTGTGTCTGTGTGTGTGTGTTGAGTGATATATGTGGCAGGGCAAGGGCGGATTCAGGGGGTCCGAACTCGCCTTTTCATCAGAAAATTCTAATAATTTTTCTTTAATGCAGTATTGTACTCAGGCATTTTTTGATAGTAAAAGAGTAATTACTATTGACCTCAAACTATCTCCTATTGACCTCAAACTATCCCCTAATATCAAGTGCACATGGCCTCAAAATGCCCATGATACTGGTCAGATTTCCACCCACCCCCAGCTGATAATTCTGGATCCGCCCCTGCAGGGCTGGAGATATGTGTGGGAGAGAGAGTGTGTATATGTTTGTATTGAGTGATGTGTGTGTGTGTGTACGTGTGTGTGTGTGGGAGGGCTGGATGTGCCTGTGTGTTTGTGCTTATTTTGAGAGTATCTAGAATCTAGTTGGTAATCCAGCCTCAAAGAGCGGAGTCTAGGAACACGCTTCTATAAATGGCTTAACACTGCGCGTCCCAGCAAAAAGTTCACACCAAGTGATTCCAGTAGGACACAGTTCCTACACTCAGGTGATGGAGATCCTAGGAGGAGCTTGAGGGAGGTAGTGTGGTGGAGGAGACGGGGTAGGAGGAGGATGATGGAGATGGAATGGAGGAAGGATGGTGGCGGAGGAGACGGAATGGGAGGAAGAGGATGATGGTGGTGGAAGAGGAGGAAGGAGATAGGATGGTAAAGAGAAGGAAAAGAACAGAGAGAAGGAGAATTGAAGATAAAGAGCGGAAGAAGAATGAGTAAATGATAATAAGGATGAAGGAGATGCAACAGGAGAAAGATATAAATTACGTGATTAGGAGTCTACTCTTTCTTTCCTCGTTCCTGCTTTACTCTTTTTTCTCCTTTTCCCTTTTCTCTCTCTTTTTTTTCCTTCTCCTCTGTCTTCTTCCTCTTCTACCTTTTTCTCTTTGTATCCTTCTCCTTTCCTTCCATTCCTCTTCCTCTTTTTCTCCCTATCTCTCTCTTCTCTTCCTTTCTCCTATCTTCTCCCTCTTTACTTTCACTCTTCTTCCTCTTTACTTCCACTCTTCAACCTCTTTCCTTCCTCTCCTCTGCCCATTCTCTCTCCCCCTACTCCCATTCCTAACCTCTTAAGTTTTTCACTCCTCTCCCTCCTCCTCGTCTGCCTTACACCCGGGTACTCGTCTTGTGTTCCCGCGACCCTACAAAGGCTGTCAACTTCAGTATCTCATATTTCTTGGTATGGAATTGCGTTTCTCTCTCCCCCTTCACTCATATTTCTCTTTGTCCAACATAAGCCCCGTATTTGTTTAAGCTTTAACCTAACCTAACCTTGCGTAACTTAACCTAAACTAAACTTACCTAAAATAACCTTACCTGACCAGATGTTACCTAACCTAACCAAACCTATAGTAATAATTATACACACAGATATTTATTCAGCAAAGTCGTCATATAAGATGAAGTTACGTTATGGTAGGTTAAGTTTTATAAGTGAGGTTAGCGTTAGGACAGTTATTCTTGAAATGAAATAATGTATGGTGTGTAAACCTCAGGGTTAAAGGTTATTTTTGACCGGTTTTTTTTATCCTGGTGACTTTTTTAGGCTAAGATGACTCCTAGTTGCAAGGTCATCAGGCTAAATTACCTCTAATGGCGAGGTCATCAGGTTAAGGCTAGATGACCTTTAATGGTGAGGTCATCTGGTTAAAACTATGTGACCTCTCGTGCCGAAGTCATAAGGATCAATGACCTGTAGGTGAGGTCATCTGGTTAAAACTATGTGACCTCGTGCCGAAGTCATAAGGATCAATGACCTGTAGGTGAGGTCATCTGGTTAAAACTACATGACCTGTTGTGGTGAGGTCATCTGGTTAAGACTACATGACCTGTTGTGGTGAGGTCATCTGGTTAAGACTACATGACCTGTTGTGGTGAGGTCATCTGGTTAAGACTACATGACCTGTTGTGGTGAGGTCATCTGGTTAAGACTACATAACCTGTTGTGGTGAGGTCATCTGGTTAAGACTACATAACCTGTTGTGGTGAGGTCATCTGGTTAAGACTACATGACCTGTTGTGGTGAGGTCATCTGGTTAAGACTACATGACCTGTTGTGGTGAGGTCATCTGGTTAAGACTACATGGCCTCCCTGTGTTTACTTTCGACAATTGTTTCCCCAAAGTTTGGCCAGAATGTGTGTTTTAACGTGTTTGTTGGCCACTGTTTATCATATTCTTTTGTCCTGTTATTTCCTGAATTGTAATCTCTTTCTCCTTTCCACTCTCTCTTTGTACCCCCTCTCTTTCTCTTGCAGTTTTTCTAACACTTTCTCTCATAGTACAGTGTGTGTGTGTGTAGTAACTCTCTCTCTCTCTCTCTCTCTCTCTCTCTCTCTCTCTCTCAAAAGCTTTGTGTCACGCAGATCACTCGAGGCAATTCATCTTGCTAATGAACTGTTTTTCCTTTAGGGATAATGTTTATGCTGATGTGACTCTTCTTACACTGTACTGGAGAGAGAGAGAGAGAGAGGAGAGAGAGACATACACACATACACACACACACACACACACCACAACCACACCCACACCACACACACCACACACATACACCACACCACACACATACACACCCACACCACACCACACCCATACACACCCACACCACACACATACACCACACTACACACCCACACCACACCACACCCACACCACACACATACACCACACCACACACATACACACCCACACCACACCACACCCATACACACCCACACCACACACATACACCACACACCGTATAACCCCTGCTCATCACTCCTACACTAACTTATCATTCCCGTTATTCTTTTAATCACTCACACCACGTCTATGTAGCACACACCACTCTATTCACCTCACTCTCCCATCTACCTTCGCTTTCACACTGCAATTATCCTTGTAGTAGACAATGCGTTTTCTTCTTAATTCCAGCTAATAAATCTTACCTCTGCTATGTTTTTTTATATATAAATCTTCTTTCGTTATGCTTTTAATCTTCTCTTTGAATTTAAGTGTTACTTCTATACCCCTTTTTTATTATGTTTGGTTCTGTTAATTCCCTCCCACCTGTTAATCGTCTGTGATTCATTGACATTTAGACACAAGCAGGTATGCATGCTCTCTCTCTCTCTCTCTCTCTCTCTCTCTCTCTCTCTCTCTCTCACACACACACACTGTGTCTTGCATTCTCTCTCGTGGGGTGATGAGGTAGATGAAGCAAAGGTAAAATACATTTATTACCAGGAAGTATTTTGATACATACATGGTTGTCTTAATTAGAAGAGAAACCACTACTACTATGACTGCTACTACTTTTTTTAATGGCCTCCAGCCTCCCCTAATAGCCATACCTTCGCCACCATTTTATTACCTTAATATTAAATATCCTAACACATAAATAGCTATCTTAGCTGTGTTGAGTTAGTTGAGCCGCAGATCTATGCGGCATTCAGTGACTGTAGCCTCATAGTCAATATCTGCAACTGTTGTCGGCTTTGAGGCCGAAACTCTCGTTCCCTTGAAGCAGAGGAAAGCCGACCGAAGGAGAGAGGACAGTCGACATCTCATCCAGGCTGTAACATAACTTCTGGGCTGCTGCTATTATGTGGTCCGTGAGGGCTGCCGTGAGCTTAACTGAGTTTTGATGTTTGGTGGCAGCAATCTCCTCTGGATTGGTCAGTCCCATTCCTCCCAGTCTCGGTGGTAGTGCAAGGAGTGATCTTTCTGCTGGGGTTAAGTGAAGGTGTTTCACTAATTTGGGAATGAAATTGACACTGATAGCTTCTTCGAGAGGGTGGAGGAGGGGTCCGATATCAGGGATAGTGCTCATCAGGTAGTTCCAGCGATGCTTGACTCCATGGGTGAATGCCGCAAAAGCTGCATGTGGCTCTGTGTTAGCAATCTCAGACAGAGCTTGGATTTCCCTAACCCACTCATTCACCTTTCCTGTTACGTACTCGGTCTTGAAGTCCGTCGTGCCGACTACTGTGCCTAGGTGTCTTTGGCCATCCTTTGTTATTTTGACCTCACTTCCACCGAACACCTCCATTGCCCGTTCATAATGTTCTGGTTTCACAATGAGGAAGGACTTGCTGGCGTTTGGGTGGTACCCTATTTGTGGGCCTCGTGATGTTACCAAGTCCCACCACTTTTTGATGTCCTCCACTTTTCCTGCTCCTGAGTTGTTTCAAATTTTATTGTGTGTTGGAGCACGGATAGGCCTATTGCTTACATTGCCATTGCAACAGGGTCCCCCTGCGTTGTTTCCTTGGTTGACTGTATGATGGTATCACCTCTTAGAGCCTTGTTGTTTACTATATAAAGGTCTGATGGATTCCTATAGGAGTTTTCAACATACATTGCAAAACTTGGACACTTGATTTTGATGTTGTGCAGTGCGACCTTGCAGTTAAGTATGTTACTACTACTACTTTACCACCACTACCGCTACTGGTACTACTACCACCACTTCTACAATAAGTACTATCACCACCACCACCACCATTTTCCGTTATCCCTCCTCTGTCGCACCTCCGACTCTATTGTGTGCCCACATAATAAGACTGTTCAGGGTTGTAAAAAAATTATCATGATAGAAACTCAAAAACATTCCATCACCTTAATTACATGTACAGATATGCATAGAGACCTACAAAGACCTAATCATAACATAATTAGTTTTCTAATTTTTGGGGTATTGTTAAAAAAAATAATACAATCAGGGATCTTTTGAGGTATTATATCAGTGAAGAGTCTATTAGTTAAGTAATTTCAAGTCACAAAGAGGTTTTACGGTACATTGGGCGGTTTGAATACAATTTTCATCTGGAAAATGAGAAAGATGATATTTACCCGCCGGCCGGAGACTGAGTGAAGCCACAACTGGATTTGTCAGCTCCACCGCACCTAATGTCTTCATTGTGTAGATTTAATGTTATGCTGAACAAATACATTAACTGCTAAATAGAGATTAACTGTGTGTAAGAAGTTGACAATTGTGTTGCTGACTCCATCACCCGCTGACATTGTCGTCATGTTGGCCTGTCAGACGACGCTGACATGACCGCCATATTGTCAATCACTGTTGATGAGACCGCCATGTTGGCCTGTGAGACCGTCACGTTACGCACACACATTATCTACAGTCAGTATAAGAGGGCCAGCATGAACTCCACACGCTTCCCTGTTGGACGCTGTAATGCTTATACACTTCGCCTTGCACAGGATGTATGGGGTGCTGCCCAATTGGGTATTAACCACTGAAAATTAAAAGCCTGATGGACACTGTAATACCAGGTCAGCCACACCCAGATTAGCTACACCAGGTCAGCTACACCAGGTCACTACACCAACACTCAGTATGTATCACGGGCCTCTCACTTCCCAGTAGTTCGTTATAATTACAGCAACTGACGCCAGAGTTTTAATACCAGGCGATCATGTCGTTCAGATCCTGCATGGCTAAACTGTACGACGAATAAAAACTTTGTTGTTTATCCTGACGTAATGGTTCCAGAAAGTTTTTATTATTGTTTTTATTTAGATGAAATATGTGTAAAGTGCAGGAGTGTTTGTGTGAAAATGAAGTGCATGACTAACCCACCGCCGCCACCACCACCACTGCCACCGCCGCTACCACCACTACTGCCACCACCACCACCACCACCACCATTATTATTTCAGTGTATACCATTTATATCTGAAAAATTTTGCAAAGTTTATTTCCCTTTTTTGTAAGTATATAAGTGTGATTGTATCAGTTCATGAATATCAATCATCATTTACGTTATTTACGTGTTGCTATTTTTTTTTGTCACTGGTGCATTAAGGACAAGTCTAAATGAGTGTAGATTTTTTCATAACTTTTTTTAGGTAAAGTTGATTAATTAGCATTGTTTTACCACTATTTTTATGGCAGTCGTAATACACTTAATTGAGTTAAATAGAATGACTCCAGATAATTAATTACAGTAACAAATTCACTTTTTTCCTCATATGAATATAAGTTACGAGCCATTAACCAAACATAAGGATTCCGATTCACTAAAGTTCGTACGATTACTATTCTTCAACTTAAGAGGATTATCCCCAAACATAACGTCCAAATACAACATGAAAATTACGTACAGACTACCTTAACGAGATACTGGACGTTCATTTAGCACCAGTTAGGAAACAAAATTATTGTGTGTGTGTGTCTGTCTGTCTGTCTGTCTAGGAACAAAGCGGTTGGAGACCTGTAAAAAAACATTAAGAGATTTTATGCATATTATCTTATTCGACATAATTTTTAACACCGTCACTGGGGCAGGGAGAGGGGGAGGGGGAACCAGGTGAGCAGCACACGTGGGGGTCGGATACAATATGTTACACGGGTCGAGGCATAGATGTAGGCTCTGGTAATCCCCTTCTCTTGGGGGCTCTGCTGAAATGTTTGTTCCTTACGCATTTCACGAGTTGTGTATATGTGTATGTCCAGTGTATGATTGTTTGTGTTGTATTTTTGCATGTTTTTTCTTCGTGTGTGTGTGTGTGTGTAAAGTTATGTGTTTGATGAATTTTATGAATACTTTTTTAATAATAAGTTCCTGCGCTTTTACGCAGTACAGTTTATAATTGCTGCTATGTTTTTGCAACGATACAATATTATGTTTCAATTCATCAATAGTTTTTAAGGTTTTTAGATGACAAATGAAGTGAAAAACATCAATATTGTAATTAGCAATAAACGGAAAAAGGAAAGGTATAAAAGACTGAAGCGAACATAATGAAAAAATAATACTTCATAGTCCATCTGAATACACTGTTACCTTTCCAATTAGTGTGGGTGATGGAGGATAGAGTTCTTTCACGTAGGTATTGTGGCAAAAAGTTGGAATATTTGGTAGTATGATCCTGGTATGTAATGGACGTATGTGAGGTGCACGTCGGGCAGCTCTCCGTGTGTGGTGACCTGCCAAGCTCTTACTGCTTAGTGACCGTAGATATAACTTATACTATATATTTATTGCTGTATCTCTGGGATTATTCTTTTATTTAACTTTATGTATTCGGCTTCATTCATATACGACTTAACTCTTTAAATGTATAGGATACGTCCCTCTTATTACAAAGCTAACTTATACCCATTTCATTTTTCTGATATAGTGTGTACTAAGAGAACGTTGCTTCATTAAAGGTCACTTGTTAGCGTCATTACCCTTCATAGGACAAACCATCATGTTTCTCTCCTCCGCCTAAACCAGCACAAAGGAAACTAAACTCTTCGTAAAGTTATCATGATAGAACCTTGGGTGTGGCGGCAGCGGCGGTGGAGGCAAATTTTTACTGTTGGTGTCTGACAGGAATTAATAGACCCTCCCTGGCGTGAATATAAAGGTCTGGTGACTGTGCTCTCTGGCTATTACACCACTAGATATTGATCAGGTAAGAACATTGACGTGATCTACCGCTGCGGCCACCCTCCACACTCTACCTCCACGGGTCCAAGGAGTCACGTATCTGGCGTGACACCGCACTAGATGTATGTGACAAGAGAAACATTAACCAACCCAGGTAACACCCTCGGCTTTGTGTGGCTGACACCGGTCCCCCTCTCATAGCCTCTGGTCACTACTATTACTTTTTTCTTGTTATTTTCATTCATTCTTTCCCTCTTCTTTAAATTATTATTATTATTATTATTATTATTATTATTATTATTATTATTATTGTTGTTGTTGTTGTTATTGTTTTTGTTATTGTTATTGTTATTATTGTTATTGTTATTATTATTGTTGTTATTATTATAATTATTATTATTATTATTATTGTTATTGTTATTATTGTTATTATTATTGTTATTGTTATTATTGTTATTATTATTGTTATTATTATTATTATTTATTATTATTATTTATTTTTATTATTTATTATTATTATTTATTATTATTATTATTATTATTATTATTATTATTATTAATTTTACTGGGAATGGTATCGTTAATATTTTTCTTATTGTTATTTCTTGTTATTATTGTTGTTGTTAATATTGTTGTTTGTATTATTGCTAACGTTATTATCATTATAATTATCGTTATTATTACTTTATCTATAAATAAGATACAAAGAATAGCCTCGGGCATAATGGACAACATACCTGTTTCTTAAGAGGTTAATGAAGTACAAAGGCAGAGTCCAGCCGGGTAAGTCACGCCAACTTACGCCTCTTGGGAAAATGTTTGCGTGTGTAATTACTCCAAGCTGAATCAAGCTTTTATTTACGATTCGTGTACTGTTTCAACACTCAAAGCTGTATAGGTTAAACTTCCGAAAACACCTTATAATTCCTCTTAGCACTAAGCTTTTTAACTTTACCTTTGAAGCATAGATAAAAATCTATTGTAGGCAGCAAGTGTCACTCTCTACTATTACAACTTGTGATAAATAGTAAACCAATAGTTAAGTGGTATATGAATCGCTGTAGGTGAGAAAGTGAGGGTGGTGGTGGAAGATGGTGGTTGTGGTGGTGAGGGAAGGAGGGAAAGAGGGTGGTAGTGATGGTGGAGAGAAAAAAATTCACGCAAGACAAAGGTAGAGGGAAATGCCTTGTATGTCTCTTTCCCTATATCAGGTTCTCGACACGCCCATACCATGTCCTTGTTCTGTGTTACATATTAACCATGCTGTGTCACAACTCGACTGTAGGGGTGCGACGGTCGAGTAGGTACAGGACTCACTTTCTATCCTTGGGTCGCTGGTTCACGTCCTGGGGTACTCCCAGTTCACCCAGCTGGGAAACGTTACCTTAATTTTACAATTGGGGAAGTGAAGGCGGGCGAGTGCAGTGCCGAGCGTTTAGTACAATATTCACTGTGCTGTATCGGCATTGCCCCCAGTTGATTGTCGGGTCTGTGGGAGTGAATTTCACCGTTCCTTGGCCCAGTACTGTGTCTCGATGAGGAAGACTTAAACAAAATTAATGTACAGTCTGGCTCTGAATCTCTTGTGTTGATGTTTGGAGTTCATAATAAATCCAGCAAGATGGTGATCGAGTGGACACTTCCTTCACTCTTCTGGTAATGACCCAAATTTCCTGTTTTTTTTTATTAAATCTTGGTAAATAAACAAATAACTAAACATTTATTTATGCTGTAAGAAATAAATATCCTTTATTAACAATGCCGGTTAAAAAAAAAGAAAATAGGTAAATCACTTTAATCACCACTTATGATGTTAATGGGGCATTGTTTATCTCTCAAACGAGGAAATAATACAGAAGGTTGAAGAAATGGGACGGTCATTATGCATAATTCTAAGTTCTCAGGGAAAATATATAAACAGTTAAGTTACAGGAGAGGTCGTAAAGGATTTCCTGAATGGTTAACTGTTTACCCGTTAGTGGAGCGCTGACACAAACACACACACCAAGGTTCTTTATGCTGTAGTTAAAACAGTACAGTAGAACACGTAACATGATGGCGCAACGTAATCTCAATATTGGAATAAATGGGCGAATTAATCTTCAGGTGAAATGAGCTTTTGGGGGAACGACTCGTCAGGTGATCTTGATAATTTTGAATTGTAACAAGGTTTATTATTATTATTTATTATTTATTTTTGGAAGGGAGTTTATCAGATATTAGAGGGTGGGAGAGAGATAGGGAAAGAGAGGTCCATGGTTGGGTTAGTCCATTTGGTGTAAAGTTTCATAGGGAGACTGACGTTAATGGCTGACACTAACCACACATCCACTGTTCCCCTCCCTCCTCCTGTAGCCCCCACCGCCCCTCGCCACGTACCACCACCCCCCTCCCTCCCGCCCGCCCGCCTTCTCGCCTGCTCTCCACTTACCTTCTCATGCCTCTCACCCACATCTTTCAGCCACGCCCACATCTTCTTCCTCGCCTAATAACCCACCTTAAGCTCATTTTTCCTCTCATTCACCTCTCACTGACTTTAACAACCTACCTATCCACATCCCTCTCTTCCCTCTCACTCACCCACCTAAAAGTTACCTATCCCTCCCTCCCTCTGACTCACCTTAGCAAGCTACCCATAAGTCCACAACCTTTTCCCTCCCTCCACTTGACAATCTAACCATGCTACTCTCCTCCCTCCCCCCTCCCTCCCTCCCCCACCTTTACAAGCTACCCTCTCCCTCCCTCCCTCTCGCTCTTTCCCTCTCTCCCTCTCTCTTTCTCATCCCACATTAAACTACCCTTATATAGCTGTTAATGAATATGATGTATTTCTTTGTGTATGAACCTCTGTCCTGCGTGGCAGTGAGAAGTGATACCACCCTCAGTGTCAAGACCTGACTGAATTACTCGGAATAGACAAACTGTACTCCAAGCTTTGTCAATAAATTTCGTTAAACTAAAAACTCTCCCTCCCTCCCTCCCTCCCTCCCTCCCTCCCTCCCTCCCTCCCTCCCCTCCCTCCCTCCCTCCCTCCCTCCCTCCCTCCCTCCCTCCCTCCTTCCTTCCTTCCTTCCTTCCTTCCCACTTCCTCCCCTCTCACCCACCATTTAAACAAGCTACCTGCTTCCCCCTCTCCCCCCCCCCTCTCACCCACCACCTTAACAAGGCACCCCTCCCCTCCCTCCCTCGGTCACCCACCACATTAACAACTACCCTCCCTCCACTCCTCCTCCCTCGGTCACCCATAACCGCCTCTTATTTATGAGGTTTTACTTAGCGCCAGATACCGTGATAAGAGGCGGTGTTGTGTTTATGCTGGGAGACGCCCACCTTGACCCTCGCCTCCCCCCTTCCCCACCCCAGCCTCTTCCCCGTTCCCCCTTCCCCATCCCCCTCCTTAATACGTAGACACCAAGCAAATGACGGGGGCTATGGAGAGGTGGGGGTGTTGGGGAGGGAAGGGGAAAGATGGAAGGGGGAGTTGGGGAAGGATGAAATGGAAAGGAAAGGTAGAAGGGAAAATAAAAGGTAGAAAAGAGACTAGAGGGAAATGGAGGATAGTGTAGAGGTCTCATAGTGCGGGGGGAGGGAGAGAAAAAGGTGTTGAGAAGGAGGTGGAGGGAGCAAGGAAGGAGGAGAGAGAGAAAATGAGGAAGAGAGGGAGTTTCGTCAGAATGAAGGAATGAAGGAGAGAAGGAAAGAGGTAAATGAGGATGGGAGCACGGATGGATAGATGGAGGGAAGGAGGGTGGGAATTTCCATCATCCATTACCACCCACCACCACCACCACCAACACCAACAACCACCCACCACCACCACCACCACCACCAACAACCCACCACCACCACCACCAACAACCACCCACCACCACCCACCACCACGCATTACCAAGGAGGGAGGAAGGCAGGGAAGGCAACCGGCAGAGGAAGATGGAGGCGAATGAACACACACACACTAATATTTTGATGATGCTTAAAACTTCCGCATTCCCTTATACCTCCTGTACCCCCTTATACCTCCTTTACCCCTTATACCTCCTGTATCCCTTAATGCTTTAAGACTTTCCATCGGTTGAACATTTTTCGATTTACAATTTTTGTTTTAATTTTATTTGTTTCGTCTCGGGGGGAGAAGATGAGAATAAGCGAGGCTCGTGTCGCTACTCCCTGATGTATCCCAAGCCTGAGCTGATATTTTGTGTTGTGGGTTGTTTCTGCTGAGCTGCTGGAAGGGGGGGGGGGTCCCTTTGTGGCTCTCTCTCTCTCTCTCTCTCTCAAGAAAGAAAGAAAGAAAGAAAATAAATAATGTTTTTTGTGGTGGCCAATAGCTTGTAGAGATTAAGTTGTCGAATTCAGTCACAGTTTTGGGAATATTCAATCAACATGGAATCTGTTCATCCGCCTGAGGCCAGCTGGTGGTCAGTGGGTGGGCACTGGGAAGGGTTTATTTGGGATCAGTTGAAGATTAGGCCCCCAGCTTATTTTACCTGGCGATTAAATAATTAAATACCATAATGTTACCTGGGGATTAGGTTAGGTTAGATTAGATTAGGTTAAGTTAGGTTAGCGTTAGGGTAGGTTAAGTTAGGTTAGGGTAGGTAAGCGTTAAGTTCAGCCTCTGTCTACCCAGCAGTAATTGGGAATCTGGAT
>NW_024737068.1:12749468-12755216 GCF_018991925.1 Homarus americanus
TCCAATTTTCTGTTTCCTTTGATCCACCCCACGTAAAATGATAAGAGGCGAATAAAAGATAGATAGATAGAGAGAGAGAGAGAGATAGAGTGTGCTTATTGCCAATTTACACTGAATTTCACTCAAGGTATGAGATTAATTACCCCCTCTCGTTAAAGGTAGGATTTAATGGCATGTCTAAATTTTTTCCCGTGGTGGTTTGAGAGGTTTGGACCAGCGTAGTAATTAAAAGCAAACTTCTACTAATTGTCCTGGCGTATTCGATGGTCCTATTATATATAGATACAGGGGGTCGGGGAGGTAGGAGAGGGTAGGAATGGGGGTGGGAGGGGAGGATAGGAAGGGGGTGGGGAATGAAGTGAAGAAGTGGATGGGAGGAGGGAGGGAGAAAGGATAAAATGGAAGTAGGTGAGAGGTCACGGGGAGGAGGCGGGAGAGAGAGTAGGAATGGGGGTGGGAGGGAGAATAGGAAGGAGGTCAGGGGGAATGAGGTGGAAGAAGTGGATAGGGGAGGAGGGAGGGAAAAGGATAGGAAATGGAGAGTAGGAGGGGGAGGAGGGAGGAGGGTAGGCAGGAGATGGGAAGGAAGGAAGGGGGAAGAAGAGGGAATGAAAGGAGAAAGAAAGAGAAAGGAAGGTGGTGATGGGTGTGTCAGAAGTGCAGGAGAGGTTTCGTGAGGTAAAAGATCAGTGGTGTGCCATATCAACAGTGACTGCTTGCTTAGAAATTCATAGAGGTAGCGGTAGATATTTCAGGTGTGTGTGTGTGTGTGTGTGTTTTTCTTCTTCACTTTTTGTATTTTCTGATGTGTTTTGATTACTGTAAAATTGATATTACATGTATAAGGCTCATAGATTCACTCTCTCCTCTCCTCCGGTGTGAACCTTTTGTTTGAATAATTAATAAAACAAAAGGTTGGAAAGATTAATCATCATATTGTTTCAACTATTTTATCCGTCACTTCGCTTTGTGCCTCATTGTCTGTGGAGAGAGAGCGGTAGTGAATGGATTAAAGTGTACGGCCAGATAAGTAATTAAGTCAGTACAGTAGTGACAATCTTAGCAGGTCCATAAAGGCTACGAGAGCATAGATGATCATGATAAGCAACCCTTATAGACATATGGTTTGTGATTTATTTATTTTTTGTTTGATGGTTGAAGTTGTAATAATGGTTTGTTATCGTTCTAGTGGTTAAGGTTAGGTTAGGTTAGGTTGTTGGGTTAAGTAGGATCAGGAGTGGAGTTAGGTTAGATAAGGTTAAGAAGATAGGTTAGGGTAGTTTAGTTTACTGGATGAGGTGAGCTAGTTGAAAATAGGTCAAGTTGGGTTAGATGGATTGGGTTTGGTAAGTTTGGATTAGGTTATATTAATTTCAATTGGTATTAGTTTAAGTTAGGTTGTCATCGTTTTTTTTTTGTTCAGTTAAGTGGAGTGAAGTTGGGATAGATTTAGTTAAGATTAATGTAGATTGAGTAAGGTTAAATTCTTGGCCTTGATAATATTATTTTGGTTTTAGTTAAGTAAGGTTAAATTAGTTACTTTGGGTTAAAGTTTGGTTACTTTAGATTTGAAAGTTTGGTTACTTTTAGGTTAAGTTTGGTTAAGTTAAGGTTACTTTTAGGTTAGGTTACTTTAGGTTAAGTAAGGTTAAATTGGGATTACTTTTAGATTAGAAGTTTGGTTAGGATTGGGTTACTTTGGGTTGGAGTTACTTTGGGTTAAGTTTGATTTACTTTTTTTTTTAGGTTAAGTTTGAAGTTTACTTTAGGTTAAGTTTGGTTAGGTTAGGTTACTTTTTGGGTTAGGTTACTTTAGGTTAAGTTAGGTCACTTTTAGGTTAGCTTACTTTTGCCTTTGAGTTACTTTTAGAGTTGGATTAATGTTACTGAAGGTTGGCTTACTTTGGAGTTACTTGGGTTACTTTTGGGTTTATGTCACTGAAGGTTAGGCATTAAGTTGTTATTGTTCCGATATCTGCGCCCGCACGTTATCCTCGGCCATTTCTTGCTTTTACGTCCCCTCAAAGAGTGTAAAGGGGAGCGCAAATGTTTATCCTTCCGCCTGTTTAATACTCCTCAATCCGTCCGCCCGTCCACCCCGGTCATTTTCTTATATGCTTCTGAAGGTTTCTTAGTCGGGATGACGTTGGGCTGGCAGCTTCGTATCATAAATATCACAATTCTGTGGCCAATAATCAGCGGTTAGTATTTTCATACACCTGAGTTATGACCCCAGTGTGTGTGTGTGTGTGTGTGTGTGTGTGTGTAAATGTATTTATATATACATCATTTTATGCAACATGTATTGGGCAACATATTAAAAAAGAAAATATTGCACAAATTACTGGTAATTCAGAAAAGAGAGTCAAATGAAATCAAATATTCA
The DNA here is from genome assembly GCF_018991925.1 of Homarus americanus. Classification (NCBI taxonomy): domain Eukaryota; kingdom Metazoa; phylum Arthropoda; class Malacostraca; order Decapoda; family Nephropidae; genus Homarus; species Homarus americanus. The sequence continues at coordinate 12,751,855 of NW_024737068.1, forward strand.
ATGAAATATGTAAATGCTTATGCATATTTCACTAGAGGATACACCCACATTTGTGCAATTGCAACCATTATTAATATATACATATATACATAAAATTTTTGGCTTTTAACCTGCTGTATTTTTATAGTTCTTTGTTTATATATTTTTTCTCTTAACGTCATTAACCGAGTGTCAGGGTTTAAAAATTCAGCGTTTGTCATCGAGTTAATATACGTAGTACCTTAATAACACTAACCCACACAACAAAGACGAATTAAGGTGTAGTTATTGAGGTCACCACGTGTACAGGAGCACGTTGTTATCGACCACCTAACTAATGAAACTGTTTTTTTTATGACTAATTCAACACACTGCCCCAGAATGCACCGCGGTAAAAACGAACTGATGATGTTGTTATGCTTGCGTATCATTTAAGTAATCATCAATGGGGAGCTGACTTATTGGAGGTTATTTAACGCATTTGATGGTTGTTCTATACTGTACGGTGACTTACGGCGACTCATTTGTCTGATTTCGTCGTTACTCTGATGGGTCGATGGGTCATTAGTAAGATAGGGTTTAAAATCACATAACGTGACCTATATTTCGAGACAATGAAGATTTGAACTAAATAACCTTAAGACCAATGAACATTTCAAACTAATTAATTATATTTCAACTCACAATAGATAGATCAACGAGAAAATATTACTACAAGGTCAACTATTATGTTTTATTTCTTACGCCTTATCCATCAGTAAGGGTGTGGTTTATATTCGTATCCGTCTGTCTGTCCTTTCAAATCCGGTCGGCCATCCACACAAAAGTCACTTAAATTCATCAACTTTAAAAGTTCACTGTGATCCAGAAGACAACAGAAATGGGTGAGCTAAGATGATGGCTTATACCATATATGTAGAGGTTTTGTCTGCGAGGAAATTTGAGTTTGATTAGAAGGTGAAAAGTGAGTGTGCCCCCATAGGCATGAGCTCTGATTGGAATTGCAATGTGAATACCTTTTTTCCTTATACTAAGCCTTTGGTACACTGACGTATGAAAGCCGGTACTGCGCCGACTTCATTCATTTCCCACTGATTGTAAGCTTGGCTTCTGTGAAGGGATGGGCAGGCCAGTCTGGCCAAGATGCTAAACTTAGACAACTGAATTTTTCTCTGTTCATTTTGTCGGTTTGTAAATCCATATCATCATTTGCATTGCCATGACAATCTGTTTAAATGCAAACCCTGGCAGAATAGAGCTTCACTAATTTTGTCAAAGTCATGTGCCATGTTGGTGTGATTATATTTATCTCTTACTCTAATTGTATCTAAATATAAATAGAGGACAAAACAATAATGCATGTTGTGCATATAATTTCATGGTGCACTACAAATTTGATTGGAGTGAATCTCATTGGTTCATTCCTCGTGGCACAAATCATAAAATATAGTAAAAAAAAAAAACATACAATATAACATAAACACCACCACCAACTTACATCTGGGTGGTTTCGCCGATGGTAGATTGTTTAGTCCGCGACAAGAACCGCAATTATATCATAACTGATTTATTTAATTTATATATAAAAACAATATATATATATATATATATATATATATATATATATATAAACAATATATATATATATATATATATATATATATATATATATATATATATATATATATATATATATATATATATATATATATATATCACACGAGCAAATTCTTTTATTTTTTCTTTTGCATAGAGTTGACATTATGGTGAAATGTTAATAAACTCTGGTATAATTTCTGATCAAACTTTTCATAACCAGTCTTCTTAGGAAGAGGCGGTCGGTCTCCTTATTGCTGACACATAAATCGATTCACAACACTTTACTTCGGACATTTGGCGGCAAATAAACTGTGGGATTTTTCATCGCCACGCAGCCCCCGAGCTCACCCAAGAATATATTTGTGATAAACAAACAATGGCGTAGTTATAGGTACTTGAGCCTATTAGACATCAATAAAGGAGAAAAAACACAACCGCTGCTGGATAATTCTGAGGAATCACGTTTGGCAATAGACTCAGTTTGTCCTCACATCTCGGGGTGAGGGGTGGAGTCGGGGCCCAGGGGCGTGCAGGTTGGAGTTGAGGATAGAGGGTGGAGCGAGGTGTGGGTCCGTCAGAGATGGTGAGGACAGAGGGTGGGGAGAGTGGGTGGGAGTGAGAATGGTGGTTGTCGGAGGTGGGGGTGAGGGGCAGGGGTTGGGGAGAGTCGAAGATTTTTTATGATGTTTTACACCTATTGTTGATGAGGTACACCTGACATAGGCTTCACCTGCGATATTATAAGGTTTCATTTTCTTTATTAGGCTTACACTTGGCCTCAGAGCTGTATCAGTTCACTGAGGTTTCATCTAATTTTTTTCTCTAATCACATTTTATATCTGGATTTTTTTCCTCTGATTTTTTTCTAATATTTCAAACAATATCTCGCTTTTTTAATGTCATTTTCCCCCTAAAACCAAACGCGACCTCCCATTACATTCTCCCGTTTACTGGTGATTCAGGAGCGATGCTTATGAAAGGTAAGCGATGTAAATTCTCGCGACTGAACTGAAATATAAACACTGAGCCATAATGTTAGTGTCATAATGTATTCATCAAGTTTAATTAGTGAGGTCTCTCTCTACCTCATCTGGGAATCAAACTCCAAAACTCCACTGGAACTTTTTTGTCTCAGAAATACAGACAGTGGTGGACATTTGTATTTATTTATTTATTTGTTGTTGTTATCATTCAGCACATGTCCACAGCATACTACAGACACGTTGTTGCAATTTCCTGGCAACTAGGCGGCAAGTGTTGAGTGCTTGACAAGTTTCTTTCCTGGGCATTGTTGGATATGTAGGTAGATGGTTCAGTCAGCCTGTTTAGGTCCTAGTGTGGAGTCTGGCCTGGATCTGACATAGTGTAGGTCTGGCCTGGATCTGACGTGTCCTTGGTGTTTACAGGTTCTGGTGTGGGTCTGGCCTGGATCTGACGTGTCGTTGAGGGTCTTGTTTAGGTCCTAGTCCATGGGTCTGGCCTGGATCTGACGTGTCGTTGGTCTTGTTTAGGTTCTAGTGTGGAATGCAGCTGGATCTGACGTGTCCTTGGTGTTTAGGTTCTAGTGTGGAGTCTGGCCTGGATCTGACGATGTCTGCATAGTGTTGTTTAAGGTTCTAGTCCCTTTAGGTCTGGCCTGGATCTGACGTGTCCTTGGTGTTGTTTAGGTCCCTAGCTGATGTGGAATCTGGCCTGGATCCTGACGTGTCATGGTGTTGTTTAGGTCTAGTGTAGGTCTGGCCTGGATCTGTTGACGTGTCCTTGGTGTTGTTTAGGTTCTAGTG